>NC_090235.1:19633490-19933490 GCF_024489055.1 Chanodichthys erythropterus
TTTGTTCGTTTTAGGCCTTTTTCCTTTAAATAGGCGAGTTTCTTGGGGTTGAGCTCAGGACTCAGAAAGATTCACACTCACAGACAGGTGAGACATTCTGCGATGGCGGATTCTGATTGGCTTTCAACACATTTATGGCTTGCCGAGTTTTAGTTTCTTTCAGTTATGTAGTGCTATTAAAGTTGAATTACGGCAGACTATAATTCAACAGACTTTCAACAGAATGTACAATTTCCTAAATGTCTCATTGATGTTCAGTGCAAACCTTTTTGGCCTCGTTTTTTTCTTTTCTTTTTTTTTCTTAAGTCATTTATCATCTCCAGCTACGTTTAGGCATATTTATATCACCTGTATTATAAATGTAAAAACTTTATTTTAGAACTAGTTAATTAAAACAACAATCACAAATCAGTTACATATACATTAACTTTTTTTTTTTCAGTTGTCTTAAGTCAAACATATATGCTGTATGCTATTTTTTTTATTTTGCCAGTTCACTTTTAGATAATAATAATAGTTAATAAAGTGTAGCAAAACCATTTATTCCTAGGTGTTGTTAGAGCAAGAGTAACATTTTTTGTTTGTTTGTTTGTTTTTACATTGATTTGATTATAAATGAAGAAAAGTGGAGTAAAGGCCCGTTCACACCAAGAACGATAACAACCCCTAGTCTTTTTCTCTGCAACTTCAAAGGAAGTAAGACAGTGTTGTTGAAACTAGCGCTGGATACCTGATGTAATTTTATGTTACACTGTTTGCTAGCCTGTATAGTTAATAATACTTCTCACCATTTATTCCAAGGGTATGACCAATTGTTTTCCATATATCCACTTTCAGTATCCTGAAAAGGGGGTTTGACTTGTCAAACAGTGGTGGCTTTTTCTAGAGCTCGGCGATTAACTTCTCCGCGATGTCGTCCGCCATTTTAAATGCGCAAGCGCTTAAATTAGAATGGATTCTGATTGGCTGTGACGATAGCTGTGGTGTGGACAGTGCTATCCTTTTATATTTAAAATGATTTTTAGAACTATATCTTTATTGTTATGTTTATTATAGTTATCGTTCTTGATGTGAATGGGCCTTAAATCTTTATTTGAACTTTGCAGGGTCATTTGCAAGTTTCTGTTAATGATCGGCTGTCAAAATTAACATTATCTAACTGGTATTTTTGAATGTTGATTGTTACTTTTTTTTAAAATTTTCTTTCAGCTAACGTTAGCTTTTATTGTAGAATATACCCTTTCATCTATGTTCAGTAAAGAATCTAGTAGTCTTTGCAGTCATTTAGCGGATGCTTTTATCCAAAGATACTTTTAAATGATGAAAATCACAGTAGTTTCTTATTCAGGAGCCAAAAACACTTGCATAATGGTGATTCCCTTCTCATCCCTTTTCCAGTCTTGATGCAAAGAATGTAAAAACAGATCAGTTTTAGACCAAGAAAATCAGCTGCAATTGGCTTACTGTGCTGGTTTTTACTTTTAGTTGAACCCAGATATATTTAAATCTATACAGTGGGAAAAAACATGAACTGCTTATCAAATTTGAAGGGCAAATATGGCCACTGGAACTATTTTATTTGCTCGGATGTTGTTTTTCTGAACTGTAAAGTGTTTTTATTGTGATATATGGAGCCGTGAGATTTCATAATCTTTGTTCTGTTACTCTGTGATCATTTCAATTCCATTTGAAGCTTAAAACGGCTTGGTAATATCAACATTACTCTGCAACAAATAGATGTGACATGAAGGTATCTGACTAAACATAGCTGTGGAAAACTAACTGAACATTAACCAATAAATTACTTTGGGGGGAAATGTCCGCTTTAGTGTTCCTTGGTGTCAACATTGCTGTGGGAGCTTAAAAGACATTTACTTCCTAAAATAAGACTGCAAACATTTGCATAGTGTTGCCAGGTGTCTCTGTATGTGTGTAAGAGCAGCAGGGCTAAATCTGATATCACAAAAGAGTGACGTTTTCTCTGTCTTTTCTGTTGTTTTTAGACCACGAAGCACTCCTGCATACAAACACTTACACAGCGGGAGAACAGAGACTTGTTTAAATGTGTTTGAACATGGAGTATCTGTGCAGTTTATCACACCATAGTAGGAAAAACCCACAGAGAAAAGGAAAGAAGGGGTGGGGGATGAGGAACGAGAGATGTGGAGCGAGGTTGGATTTAAAAAATGCACTATTAAAATAGTGTTTTGCTTAAGGCCCAGTGTTTAGTCTTTTGCTATTAAATTTAGTCTGAATGTTTACAACACTTGAGGGCAGGCATTACTGGTTCAGCCTTTAAAAACAGACAAGTTTTGTTTGATTTCTTCACAACACCATTTTACACATATTTTGAAAAATAGCCAAGTGAACATTTGTGAAGATATCAACTATTAGTGTTAACATTTGGTACAGATTGTGTGAGGCTTGGCATAACCAAAAAATTGCTAAGATCAAGATCTTAAAGTCAGTTCTTCCGAAAAAGCGAAAACAAAGGATAAGAACTGCATTAAAATAGTGTAGCCTAACACCTGAGGTACTCAACTTTTTTGTTCAAAATTAACATTTAAATAAGGAGTCAATACATCACCAATCCTTCTGCCGAAACGTGTTTTTGTCTCACCCTGATTAAGCCTATTATGCGTTCCAGACGAGGTTGTACATGGGAATATCCCAAATTAATATCCCACTTCAGATGTCAGTGTGTTTCAGTCAACCACGCCACGATGACACAAGGCGAGCATATCATGTTTTTGGGTCAATTATTGCAAAAACGGAATAAAAATAACAGAATCGCTTTGAAAACAGCTGATAAAAGGCAAAAACGAAGATATCGTTACATAAACTTAAAGGTGCCCAAGAATGCTTTTTCACAAGATGCAATATAAGTCTGTCTCCTGAATGTGTCTGTGAAGTTTCAGCTCAAAATACCCAATAGATTTTTTTTTAATTAATTTTTTAACTGCCTATTTTGGGGCATCATTACAGTTTTTCTCAGTCGCTTTGGTACATTTCTCGAATCAAACTCACAATTTGCAAAACAGTAAGTGCATTTCTCAAAACAATTTGTACAAATAGCAAAACCCCATGGATAACCTGCAAAAGCCACTCTCTTACTCAAAATCCTTAGTTCATCTCTCAAAAGTAAATATCTGTGTCAATGAACATGTCAGTGCCATCAGAATGACAAGTCCTTGTGTCATTGTGTACGGATAAGACAGTCAAATTGTTTAGTCATGTTCTCAAAATAACGTTTACTCTGGAGGGACGTTCTGATGGAAACTATGGCTAAAGTTTTGATGACAATTATTGTCAATTATAAGTTACATCTTAGTGTATGTGTGAGTGTAATTGCAAGAGAATGGAAAAGATTCAAATTTACTCTCTTACTGTTTGTACTGTATTTTATTGACAGAATATGTCATTGAGTCATTGAGTCATGTCCTTATTGAGTCATGTCATGTCGTCAAGATTCACCAATTTACCAATTCAGGACAGATTTAGAAAAAAGTCTAATGGAAATATAGAAAGTATAGAAATATGCTTGACATATTATTACAACTTGTTCAACCATTTTGCATGTAAAGACTTATGCTATGAGCTTGTGCCTAAATGTTGTGGGGGGTGAGACTATTCAACAGAGACCCAATATAATACATTTTGATCAACATGACGTAAGCAACTGATAATGTAGGAAACAACAGAGAATTGTACATAATCATTTGCATGGATGCACCAAAGCATTTACAACTTGTTCAAAGAAATGAGAAACTGCTTTTTTGATGTGCACAAGTGAAACAATGATGTGAGAATTGAACAGGTAGTTTTGAGAATTTCAATTCTGATCTGAGAAATGTACCAAAGCGACTGAGAAAAACTGTAACTATACGCTGAGTTTGGCAGTGCGCCGCCCCTTTAAATCGCATGCTCCCTGCCACACAAGCTCTCGACTATAATACAGTGCATTTACAAAGTTCACACAGCTAATATAACCCTCAAATGGATCTTTACAAGATGTTCGTCATGCATGCTTCGAATTATGTGAGTAAAGTATTTATTTTTATGTTTACGTTTGATTCTGTATGAGTTGAGGCTGTGATCCGTGGCTAACGGCTAATGCTACACTGTTGGAGAGATTTATAAAGAATGAAGTTGTGTTTATGAATTATACAGACTGCAAGTGTTTAAAAATGAAAATAGCGACGGCTCTTGTCTCCGTGAATACAGTAATAAACGATGGTAACTTTAACCACATTTAACAGTACATTAGCAACATGCTAATGAAACATTTAGAAAGACAATTTACAAATATCAGTAAAAATATCATGATATCATGGATCATGTCAGTTATTATTGCTCCATCTGCCATTTTTCGCTGTTGTTCTTGCTTGCTTACCTAGTCTGATGATTCAGCTGTGCACAGATCCAGACGTTAATACTGGCTGCCCTTGTGTAATGCCTTGAACATGAGCTGGCATATGCAAATATTGGGGTGTACATATTAATGATCCCGACTGTTACGTAACAGTCTGTGTTATGTTGAGATTCGCCTGTTTTCCGGAAGTCTTATAAACAAATGAGATTTATATAAGGAGGAGGAAACAATGGAGTTTGAGAGTCACTGTATGTCATTTCCATGTACTGAACTCTTGTTATTCAACTATGCCAAGATAAATTAAATTTTTGATTCTAGGGCACCTTTAAAGGTGCTACAGAGGATCTTTTCGTCGATTGGCTGATGTTTTTAAGGCCCTACCTCGTGCACAGATGATGTATATTAATATTATTCCTTTCAGTGCACCTAATAAATAGTCTTTTATTAGTTAGTAAAGACAGTTTCAAGTAATATTGCAAAAATGTATAAAACAAAACATCCTCTTAAGCACCTTTAATGTCTAATGTTAATGTTTGTTTTTATGCTCATTAGAAGCCTCATGCGTGCCTCCTCATATCCGTAAATAGAGAACAGTTGCTATGATGCGTGTATGGTGTGGGAGCGGCATAGATTTGTTGTCAAAACAAGCTTGAAAGGTTGACATGGAGCAGCTAAATCTCGAAACTCCAGGGATTCTCTCATTTTAAACAAACGCAGAAACAAGAGTCTGCTGGCAAAAAGACAATGCGCCAAAAAAACAGAATCAACATTGTCTTGGCTTTTCGGAGCTGGCGAAAACTAAGGGGTTTCAAATGCTGTAAAAGTGACGCAGATATGTTTTTACTTAACAGGTAAGGTATATTGTTGAACAAATAAATTGCCTTATGTATCTCTCTAACAGAGTTCATTGTAAAGCATTAATGTGATTTGTGAAGGGTCATTTCATTATAAGACGTTGTAGCGCTGTGCTGGAATTTATAAGTATCGTTGTTTATTAATGGATAAAGATACAGTAATGTCTTCAGCTAGTCAGCTTGAGATCCTTTTCATCTAAACTGGTTATAGCTCTTTAAGCCTAGTAGTGAATGTTATAAAAGCAGTAGAATAACCATATTCATCCGCAGTCACCGAAGCACAACCAAAACAAGTTCCTTCCGCAAAATGCACGGTTTGTGCATTTTTTTATGCACACAAAATGCTAGAGAATATAGATATAGAAAATGATTGATAAATTAACCATTATTGCAAGGCATTCCAAAAAATTGAGTGCATTTTCTTCTACATTATTTATTACGATAACATCTGCATCTGTAATAATCAGCCAAAAAATACAACATTTTCAGTGTTTAACTGGTTCTTGTGGCTCAAGTCTGCCTGGATGTCTTCAAATGACATGGTATTCCAACTGGATCAGATCAACATAAAACAATCTTTATTAAAACAATCCAACCAACAAAATAAAACACAACATTGCTTTCTCTGAGATACAGTAAGTTGACAGGGACTGAGATTCAGATTTATTCTCTTTTGGCTTGTGGTGCATGTGTAAAATCTGTACTTACATGTTATATATAAGTACATATTTTAGTATAAAGTACAGTAAAAAAAAAAAATCAACACTTCCAATCACCAACCCCTAAATAAATACAAGAATCAAAATGGTACAGGATGGAGAATACCTTTATGGCCTATTCAGTGCAATTACAATCTTTTATTCATTCTCAGCATCAAGATATTCATCAAGAAACTCTAAGACTTCACCCTGAAAGAGAAAAATGGTTGGAGGAAGAGTTAGAGAGAGAATGGTGTTAATATCTAAAGTTAAAATTGAATCTGCTTCTTATTCGGCAATCAATGCATTAGTTATTAAAGCCATAAATACTTACTTCTGCTAACAGTTTACATAAAGCCTTTATTTATAATGCATTATAAAGATATTCATAATGTACGTTATAATGCATTATATATTTTCATAAATAATTGTAACCAAAGTTAAAATGCATTATAATATTTGCAAATTAGTTGTTTGCCATGTGTTTTAATGAATTATACTTCCTAAAGGTGTAACAATAAATAGATAAGTATTATAATGTATTATAACTGTGGTTACAATTATTCATGACACCATACAATGCATTATAAGGTGAATTACAAGGCATAATTAATGCATTAAAAATAATTTTATAATGCATTATATAAATAAGCTTTAAGTAAAGTGTTACCAATTTTTTTAGCTTGTTGCTAATAAATGTAATTTAGCTTGATGTACTAAAATAGCTAAGTCTAAAATGTAAATAAAAATGAATAAAAACATATTAAAAAGTAACTAATAAAAATTATAAAAATATACAACAAAAATCCTAAAACTTTAACTGAAATTTAAATGAAAACGGAAAACAAACAAACAAACAAAAAAAACAGTATCTCATACTAAAATAACACTGCACTCCAATTTAAACACTTCCAGTGATCGGCCACTAGAGGGCGGAGTGTCACTGCTCAGGGTGAATCAGTAGGCATAGTGCGCACCCAAGTGGCCAAAACTAGCACTACATGCAATCAGCACAACTATGAATATTTGTAAAACAGCTATTTATGCATGTGAATATCCAACAAGCCAATCAAATATCACTCTCAGCTCTCACCTCATCATCCGGCAAGAACTTCTGTTTGGCAAATTCCAGCATCTGCAGCTGTAGCGTCGTCTGATTGTGGTACCGTACTGCTTCCTGTCATGTAAGTGTGCATTATGAATACAACTTCAAACAATATACGGTAAATACATGTGTTTATTCATGAATTATCATGATGTGAGACACCTACCGCTCTAGGCAAGAAGTCCTCATCAGTGAGGCCAAATTTTTCTCTGTGGTAACGATAATAATCCACATTATTCCTCATCACCTCATCACTGGGATCAAAGAGCATATAGCTGGCCACACACGGCACAGCGTTCTTCAGATCGTTCACTGAATGAGAATTAAGGAGAAAAACGCAGGTTTTATATATATGTATATACTGTTCAAAACTTTGTGCTCAGTAAGGTTTTATTAAAAGAATCTAATCCCTTTATTCAGCAATTCAAGTGACCATAAATGACAGTAAAGACATTTATAATGCATTTATAATGTTACAAAACTTTGCTTTATTGCTGCTTACTGACTCCTGACAGACACCACACATATGTAGCTTAAATAGAGGATTTTCAGACTTACATTTATAATAAGCAAACTGCAGATAGTGGTACATGGTCGCCACAAATTTCTCAACAACAAATCCACCTACAACCGGCGTGAGCTCGCTCTCACAGCGAACCTTCCTCTCCAGAACCTCAGTGTAATGATCTAAAGAAAGAGAAACAGGCATTTTAATACGTTTCAACTAAAGTTGCAAAGGATTGCAAGGGCAGACATGACAAGAGCAACAGGTTAACGCTGACCTGCGATGGACGGGTAGAAGTCTTTGAAGTCTCTGATCTGTCTGGATCCCTCTGATGCTGCGATGCACTCGTCATACATCTTGAAGAAGTCTCTCATTGCCAGCTCCATATCTGACACCGATGTTCTGAAGTTATCTCCATTATACGCCCGCACGGCCCTGATGAACAGCGACTGGATGAGAAGAACCACCGTGAACCATGAGTGCAACTGCAACACTTACTGCATGTATCACAATGGATTGCACATATATGTATGTAGACATATATTATTATAGATATGCATAATATATATGCTACTGTTTAAAAGTATGGGGTTGGTGAGATTTTTTAATGTTTTTGAAAGTCTCTTATGCTCACAAAGGCTGCATTTATCTAATAAAACTACAGTAAAAAAAGTAATACTGTGATATATTATTACAATTTTAAAAAATATTGTGAAATATACGGAAGAGGATTAGGGACAAGCAATAATAAAAACATAAAACCATCTCGAGATTAAAGTTGTTAAATTTCGAGAAAAAAATGAGAAAAAAGAACTTTCTCTCGAAATTTAAAGTTTTTTCTCGTAATTTAACGAGTTTATTTTTTCTTGAAATTTAACGATTTTTTTCTCGTAATTTAATGAGTTTATTCTCAAAATTTTATTTAGACTTTTCTCTCGAAATTTAATGAGTTTTTTCTCGTAATTTAACGAGTTTTTTATCGTAATTTAATGAGTTTATTCTCAAAATTTTATTTAGACTTTTTTCTCTAAATTTAACGATTTTTTTCTCGTAATTTAACGAGTTTATTTTTTCTTGAAATTTAACAAGTTTTTTCTCGTAATTTAATGAGTTTATTCTCAACATTTTATTTAGACTTTTTTCTCGAAATTTAACGAGTTTATTTTTTCTTGACATATAACAAGTTTTTTCTCGTAATTTAATGAGTTTATTCTCAAAATTTTATTTAGACTTTTTTCTCGAAATTTAACGAGTTTTTTCTCGTAATTTAACGAGCTTATTTTTTCTTGAAATTTAACGAGTTTTTTCTCGAAATCTAACAACTTTAATCTCAAGATTATTTTTTATTATTGCTTAGCCCTAATCCTCTTCTGTAGAAATAACATTTATTACTGTTGCAAAGCTGAATTTTCAGCATCATTACTCCAGTCTTCAGTGTCACATGATCCTTCAGAAATCATACTAATATGCTGATTTGCTGCTCCAGAAACATTTCTGATTATTACCAATTTTGATAATCAATATTTTTGTGGAAACCTGATACTTTTTTTCTAGGATTCTTTGATGAAGATAAGGTTTAAATTTTTTTAAAACAAAAAACTTTTGTAACGCTGTAAAGCTGCTTTGATACAATCTGCATTGTAAAAAGCGCTATATAAATAAAGGTGACTTGACTTGTAACATTGTGTCTTTATTGTCAGTTTTGATACATTTAATGCATGCTTTGAGTAACAGTATTAATTAATCTTACTGACCCTAAACCTTTCAACGGAAGTGTTCTTCGGTTTTGCATATTTTTAAGTTAATGCATTTTTTTCCATTATGAATAATATTATCAGCATATTTGAATGAAAAGTTGAATTTGAAAATGAATATGATTTTTAGTATTTCTTAGTATTTGGTTTAACACCCTTTTGCTTTAATGGAATCAGCTCTTAAATTGCATTACGAAGTGGATTAACGTCACCATGAAATCAAAACAAACAATTCTTTTTATTTTTTGGAATGTTGCAGTATTTATTATAAATGATTTATCTGTGCACATCTTTTTTTTTATGCATGTTCCTCGTAATCGTTAATCAAAATAACTTCCCACTTGCAGCAACATCTCAGTCCTGCAGAGACCTGTACTTGAATCAGTTCCCCATGGACAAAATCAAGCCCGGCATTACATTTGTTCTTGTTTGACAAGCAATTTCACTCGAATATACATCACCATAGAAAAGAAAGGTCTATCGCAACTTCCGTTTCATGCCGACTTTAATATGAGGACTTGATCTGTGTAGGCCTCACCTCATATGATTTGGTCTCCAGGTCTTTCATATGTTCCTCGGCTCCAGGTAAGCTCTTGTAATAGTTCATGTTCCTCTGCATCATCTCATCGTCAGGATGCTTCAGCAGGAATGTGTGCGCTGCAGATACAGCTTTGGCCAAATTATCACTCTGGAATAATTCATAATAAATTTTGTCAGACAGAATATTCATAGTAGTATAGGCCTACTATTCCTTTGTGTGTTTTGGACATACCATGGTACATAAGGTAAACATTAAAGGATTAGTTCACTTTCAAATTAAAATTTCCTGATAATTTACTCACCCCCATGTCATCCAAGATGTTAATGTCTTTCTTTCTTCAGTCAAAAAGAAATTAAGGTTTTTGATGAAAACATTCCAGGATTTTTCTCCTTATAGTGGACTTCAATGGACTCCAAACGGTTGAAGGTAAAAATTACAGTTTCACTGCAGCTTCAAAGCGTTTCTACACGATCCCAGACGAGAAATAAGGGTCTTATCTAGAGAAAACCATCGCTCATTTTCTAAAAAAAATTTAAATTTTATACGTTTTAACCATAAATGCTCATCTTGAACTAGCTCTCTTCTCTATTTGAAATCCAACAATGTAGATGCTGCTAAGTTTATTACTGCCCTCCACAGGTCAATTGTCATATTCAATATGCTAGTGCAAGTATATAACAATTAGTTCAAACTTTAACCTGTAGAGGGCAGTAATACACTTAGCAGTGTCTACACTGCCAGAATTCTAATAGAGAAGAAGAAAAGAGCTAGTTCAAGATGAGCATTTATGGTTAAAACACATATAATTTTTATTTTTTTTTAGAAAATGAGTGATGGTTTCTCTAGATAAGACTCTTATTTCTCGTCTGGGATCGTGTAGAACGCTTTGAAGCTGCACTGAAACTGTAATTTTGACCTTCAACCGTTTGGAGTCCATTGAAGTCCACTATATGGAGAAAATATATGGATTTTAATTTGAAAGGCAACTACTCCTTTAAGTACCATGGTATTACTATATTATACCATCTACACTACAAAAAAAGCATTATAGATTCAATGGTAATACCATGTTTTTGCACTTGGTAATGGATGTTTGCTCATGTACCATAGTATTCTTTGAAGTACTTTGATTATATATTCTTTGGCACATGATTCAGTATTACCATCTGATATTACCTACACAACAAAGAATTACAAAAATGCCATGGTAAAACCATGGTGGCCTTCTTTTGAATAATATCATTGTACAGTATTACAAAACACCCACTTTTAGCCTCATACTCGCATTATTAATGAATACAGATGCATTGAGTGAAAGTTAATGACTTACTTTGAAGTAAGCAAACTGCAGGTACTTGTAGGGTTCCCGTTTCTCAAACTCCTCGATGGTTTCACGGCTGGGGAGCGTCTGCCTGAAGGCAGGTAAACCCTGTTTGCATCGCTTCAGACACTGAGCTCGCTTCATCACGTTACCGAATGCGTGCAGCTCGGGGAAGTCGCTAAAGCGCGTCTCGTCGTCGAGGCGCACCGTGCTGCAGTTGAGGTTGCAGAAGGCCTCGCTGTCCCTGAGCAGCCGGTACAGCCGGAGACTCACCTCCAGAAACTCCACGCTCTCGGGCCACTTTTCCTCACTGTACTGGTCTAAAGCGTGTCGGTACGCCGAGTCCAGGGGCATGAGCTCGTGCCGTGGGAAACTGCGAAAGTTGTATTTCTCATACTGCGCAAGAACGCAAAAAGAAAAACCGAATAAAAGAAATGCGAGCCTCAGACAGTGCGATGAGGAAGCCATGGTCCCGTACAGGAATCCCAAATTACGCAGGAGTCGGAGAGAACAAGATCCGCCCGCAGCCTCTCCACGTCCCCAAAGTCAGTCAGCTCGCTCCCTTCCCCCATGCAGCTAAAAAAACATTACAGTGATTTACTAACACATATTTCTTCATCAAAACCCTTCGGTAACATCTGTGGCTAACATTTACTTTTAAGTTTGAAGGATTTAAAATAGTTGTGTACGTCTTGATTTCGTGTGAACATTTTTACATGGCTGTTGTAAATAGTTACATAACTCCAGTTTTCCTTCTGAAAGATGTCTTTGGCCAAGAAGCATGCATAATATATCATAATATAGATGCAAAAATATCTTGTGTATATATATCACTCATACACAGGTTTCCATGTTTTCTGGGGACTTTCCATAGAGTTAATGGTTTTATACTGTACAAACTGTATATTCTTTCCCCTTACATTGACTCTACCCCTAAACCTACACATCACAGAAAACTTTATGCAGTTTTACATTTTCAAAACACTTAATTTAGTATAATTTATAAGCTGTTTTCCTCATGGGGACCAAGAAAAAGTCCCCATAAGGTCAAAATTTACTGGTATTACTGTCCTTGTGGGGACATTAGGTCCCCATAACTTATGGAAAACCAGGATCACACACACACACACTGGTTTCCATGTTTTATGGGGACATAATCTATCCCCCTACACTGAACCTTCCCAAATCACAGAAAACTTTCAGCATTTTTACATTTTCAAAACACTTCATTTGGTATGATTTATATTATACTGCGTTTTCCTCATGGAGGACCAAAAAACATCCTCCATAAGGTCAAAATTTATTTTATTGGTATTACGATCCTTGTGGGGACATTTGGTCCCCATTAAGTAGGAAATGCCAAGGACCACACACACACACACACACACACAAACAAACACACACACACGTTTACTTATCTAAATAGGGACATTCCATAGACGTAATGGTTTTTATACTGTATAATCTATCCCCTTACACTAAACCTACCCTAATCACAGAAAACTTTATGCATTTTTACATTTTCAAAACACTTCATTTAGTATGATTTATATTATAAGCTGTTTTCCTCATGGGGGACCAAAAAAACCATCCCCCATAAGGTCAAAAATAATTTTACTGGTATTACTATCCTTGTGGGGACATTTGGTCCCCATTAAGTAGGAAATACCAGGACCATACACACATTATTGTTTGCAACTTCTGTTGGTCTTATTGAGCAACTTTAGGCAATATTTGGATTCCCAGCAGATATAGAACATAACTTTTGCAATACTTGGAAAAAGTAATGCAGTTTGTTTCATTGTTCTGTACAAATGATGAGCCTACTTAGTTTTGGGGAGAGAAAATTTGGATTAAAATGGGTTAAACAAGTGAACCCCCCTTAAAATGAAGGGAATAGATGCGTTGTATCTGGTATTTTATAACATATGCATTTATAAAAACGACTTAAATACAAGAATCTGATCTAAAACGCCTGTTGCACTGCATTGTGATCCCTCTATAATTACACCCTCATAAACCCCCATCACATAAAGCGCGAGCCGCCCATCTCTGTGCCACGTAGAAAACATTCCACCCTCTAGGCCTGCGTTTCCGCTTTTCCCCAGCAAAGAGCCCTTTCCTGCGCGTTCTCCATGTAAAGTGACACCGGAGGCAAAGGAAGAAGAAGTTAGAGGGAGTTTGAGGATCCGTCCAGCGCGGCCACCACGTCTACACACTCCCCGTTTCATCTCCAGTGCGCGAGAGGGATCGAGCAAACTCTGCTGCAGCGCACGAAAGCAGCAAACGACCAGCCTTTCGCGAAACACATTCGGAAGATGATACGATTAACGGTGCAAATGATTCTCCTGGCTTTCCTGGTGACATTCGTGGCGTGCAACGCGCCGCCGGTACCGTTAGATGACATCGTCATAGAGAAGACGTTCACTCCGGAGCGCTGCGATCGGATGGTCAAGTCGGGAGACTTTGTTCGCTATCATTACATCGGCATGTTCCCTGATGGAAAGAAGTTTGACTCTAGGTTAGTGAGAAATGCGTGTTTGTCCTCCATTGTTCATCTTCTCACCTGGCCTGAAGCCATTTGCGTTTGTAAGGTTTACAGTCTGTTGAGATTCAGCCACGCAGACAGATCTTGCTCTTTTACTACAGTAAACATTTACTTCTGCAAAGCACTTTCTGTACATTTACAATTGATTTAAAACAAGTTTACATTTGCAATTGCAATAGCTATAGAATGAATGCAAGAGTGAGTGAATGAATACATGAATGAGTAAGTGAATGAATGAATGAATGAATGAATAAATGAACGAAGCACGGGTGAATATATATATATATATATATATATATATATATATATATATATATATATATATATATATTATGATGCATTTACATGAAAAATTGTGCTGTGAGATAAAACGTTTTAGAGAATATATCTTTAGTAAGTTGATTTTTAGCACACATAGTTAAATTAAATATACTGTTTTTTAAGCATAAACCTCAGTAGATTTTGTTAGATACATGTTTAATGCAAAGAAATACAATTTGCCAGTTTTTTAAGATATATAAACTCCCTAAAAACAAGTTTTAAAATTTTATAAAAGTCATAAAAGTATGTTTTTACTGAAAAAGAACACTAAAATGATTACTAAGAACATTATTTGTTTGTTAATGTGTTTATGTGTGCATTTTTGCAGTTATGATCGTGGCACCACCTATAATGTGTTTGTTGGCCAGAAGAAGCTGATCGCTGGGATGGACAAAGCTTTAGTGGGCATGTGTGTAAATGAACGATGGATGATCAAGATCCCTCCACAGCTCGCCTACGGAAAGGACGGTTATGGTAAACACACTTTTTTAAAAAACACAGCTCTCTGTTTGTTTACCGCTTCATGCATGAATGCAGCTATTTACCAGTCCGTGTAGATGCCATCAGCACATTTACATGTGAATAGGCACAGACCACTAGGGAATATGTGAGACTTACTGAGGCCTACAATACCCATGATTCTCTTGCACTCCTGCTGAGTCACAGGAGCATGAGCTCTCGAGGTGGAGAGAGAGAGAAAGGGGGGAAGTTGAACGGATGGGGGTGTGAATTCCCAGGGGAGTGATCCGAAGAAGAATGTTGAGCCATGTGTGCTTGTCAGAACTAGTTGTGGAGATGGTGTGTGTCTGGACAATTCAGCTGCATCTTTTTCTTTTTCTTTTTTTTGTGATAACACAATTTTTGATGCTTAATTTTTTCCCTGGCTCTCATACAAAGAAATTATGAACACATGCATATAAAAGAGAGAACCGACAAATTATTAATAGCTAATAATGTTATAGTCAATGTATGCTTTTTCATGCGTTTTTATGCTTTTTTTTTTTTTGCATAGTAAAATAAAACCCGTAGCCTTTTTTCCTAAATAATTTAGTCCAATAAAATCCTTAAAGGATTAGTTCATTTTCAAATTAAAATTTCCTGATAATTTACTCACCTCCATGTCATCAAAGATGTTCATGTCTTTCTTTCTTCAGTTGAAAAGAAATTAAGGTTTTTGATGAAAACATTCCTGGATTATTCTCCATATAGTTTACTTTAATGGAGCCCAAACAGTTGGTCAAAATTACAGTTTCAGTGCAGCTTCAAAGCTTTCTACATGATTCCAGACAAGGAATAAGGGTCTTATCTTGAGAAACAATCACTCATTTTCTAAAAGAAATTTTAAAATTTTAGACGTTTTAACCATAAATGTTTAACTAGCTCTCTTCTTCTTCTTCTTCTTCTTCTCTATTTGAATTCCAGCAGTGTAGACACTGCTAAGTGTATTAGTGCCCTCTACACGTCAAAGTTAGAACTAAATTGTCATGCAAGTATATAACAATTAGTTCAAACTTTGACCTGTGGAGGGCAGTAATACACTTAGCAGTGTTACACTGCTGGAATTCAAATAGAGAAGAAGATAGCTAGTTCAAGATGAGCATTTATTGTTAAAACTATATATACATATATATATATATATATATATATATATATATATATATATATATATATATATATATATATATATATATATATATATATATATATATATATATATATATATATATATATATATATATATATATATATATATATATATATATATATATATATATATATATATATATATATATATATATATATATATATATTTATTTATTTTTTTTTTTTAAGAAAATGAGCAATGGTTTCTCTAGATAAGACCTTATTTCTCGCCTAGGATTGTGTAGAACGCTTTGAAGCTGCAATGAAACTGTAATTTTGACCTTCAACCATTTGGGCTCCATTGAAGTCCACTATATGGAAAAATCCTGGAATGTTTTCATCAAAAACTTTAATTTATTTTCAACTGAAGAAAGAAATACATGAACATCCTGGATGACATGGGGGTGAGTAAATTATCATGAAATTTTAATTTGAAAGTGAACTAATCCTTTAACAAAGTTTAGTGTTTTGTTTTTCCCTCATATTTAAAATATTTAAAAAATATAAAATATTTTCCTCATATTTTGATGATTTAATTGAACTTGTAGGGTAATTAAAAACAAATATCCCCCCTGATATCACTTTTGGCCCCTATTGTATTTCAAAATATAATTTAACAAAGCTGAATTTTCAGCACTCATTCACTGTCACATGATCCTTTAGAAATCTCATGTTTCACAAAAGCTCCCGTGAAACATACACAATACGCAGGGTGGAACACTTCCCCTTGCAAAAGACAACTAATAATGCAGTCTTTATAGTTAACACAAAGACTAAGCAGATAAAGAATGTGGGCAGGTTTCAAAGCTGGTTTGATTTTATTCCTCAAAGTATTTTTGTGTTATTCCATGTCAGGTGACATCATCCCCCCAGATTCCATCCTTCACTTTGATGTGTTGTTGTTAGACGTTTGGAACACAGAGGACAAGGTGCAGATAAAGACCTACCACAAGCCAGAGAGCTGTGAACGCACAGTGCAAGTGTCTGATTATGTCCGTTACCACTACAATGGTACTCTGCTCGATGGCACGCTGTTCGACTCCAGGTGAGTCATGTGGAAAAAAAAAAAGTTAAATGAGCAATATCACACGATTAGCCCATAAGTAATCACAGCCGTGCTGAGATACAGCCATATTGCACAGCTACAAGTGTGATATTGCATTTATACAACAGTTTGACAGCATGAGTGTGTGAATAAATAAGAAATAACAATGGATTATTTTTAAAAACCCTCTTTTGTGAGGAACTACAGTTTGATTGTCCGCTGAGAAAAGCGATATATTTGTCCTTGTCCTTTTAACGTTTATGTCATTCCCATAACAGCGCTAGTCAACGCATTGTCAGTTGTGTCTCGTAATATGTTGTTTAAAGTAAAAACAACATCCTTGTTTCCTTGTTTCAGTCCATTTCAGTATAAAAGTCTTTGCGACTGACTGACTCGCTCATCTTTGCCGCCATCTAATGGCGTATTAATGTAACTTTCACTGAAGTCGAAATCACTAAAGGACTCTCTCAATACCAAAAACAACGTATGTTATTTATATAAAATATCCTTTATTGAACAATAATATTTAAAGGCTAAGTTCACCCAAAAATGAAAATTATGTCATTAATGACTCACCCTCATGTCGTTCCAAACCCGTAAGACCTCCGTTCATCTTCAAAACAGAGTTTAAGATATTTTAGATTTAGTCCGAGAGCTTTCTGTCCCTCCATTGAAAATGTATGTACGGTAGACTGTCCATGTCCAGACAGGTAATAAAAACATCATCAAAGTAGTCCATGTGACATCAGTGGGTCAGTTAGAATTTGTTGAAGCATCAAAAATACATTTTGGTCCAAAAATAACAAAAACTACGACTTTATTCAGCATTGTCTTCTCTTCTGGAATCCTTTCCATTGAATTGATTCCATTGAATCCTTTCATCTGTCGGCGTTGGTAATGCACTTTTACGTCACCGTGGTTGTTTTTGGCGTTGTTTTTGAGTCAAATTACTCACTCATACAGACAGTCACATGTCGCCACCTATTGGTGTAATCGTGTAACATGCAGAAAGAGCCGCTGAAAAATCCCAATCACTAATGACAATCTGCCTATAACAAGGGTTTATTTGAATAAATAAATTAATATTAGATTAAATAAATAATAAAATGATTAGATTATTATTAAAATAAATAAACAATACATATAACAGTACAGGAAAAATTAAATGTAAGTTAATAGAAACTAAATATTTATCAAATAATATTTTTCACATATTTATAATATTTTTTTCTGTATAAATTGGGTCTTTATACATGTAACTATATAGCTGCCTTTTAAATTTTAGAATGGGGGTTAAAACCATCTTCATCCTATTTCTATTTCTATTTATTGTTTATTCTATTTAATAAATATCAATTATGGAAAAGATTGGTCAGTTTTTTCCTGATTCTTCATTTGCAGTCACACACGTATGCGCACATATGACACTTACGTGGGGATTGGCTGGCTCATTGCCGGAATGGACCAGGGGCTTTTGGGAATGTGTGTGGGAGAAAAACGCATCATCACCATACCACCTTTCCTGGGCTATGGAGAGAATGGAGATGGTGAGAGTCATTTTATATACTAACAGTATTTGTACATGCAAAATAAGCATTGCAGCATCAAGTTATCTCCTCTTACAGGAAGTGACATCCCCGGTCAAGCCTCTCTGGTGTTTGATGTGGTCCTGCTGGACCTTCATAACCCCAAAGATGAAATCACAGTACAGGTGGAAAACCTCCCAGATCCTTGTCCACGCAAGAGTGAAGTTGGAGACTTCATGCGTTATCATTATAACGGATCCCTGCTGGACGGCACATTCTTTGACTCCAGGTAAAAACCCTAGAAACTGTTTTTTAAAGTGATATACAGTGTACACATGCTAACATTGGTGTTTTTGTTTCAGTTACTCAAGGAATCGGACGTATGACACTTACATCGGTAAAGGCTATGTGATCGCAGGAATGGACCAAGGACTCCTGGGTGTGTGTGTCGGAGAACGCAGGAGGATAGTTATCCCACCTCACTTGGGATATGGAGAAGAGGGCACAGGTGTGTGTTGATCTGCCTTTTTATATGCTTTTTCGGAAATTACCTTTCATTTAGTGTGTGATATAGCTGTTTGTGAATGTAACAGGTCTGCAAAGTTTTGAAGCTCAAAGCGCACGATAAATGGAGTTATAGTCTCCCAAAAGAACCCATTCTGCTTGAAATGAATCATAAGTAATTCCAGATTCACTTCCTGCACAAACCTACATATGTTTGTAACAGATTTGCATAATGCCAGCCTATGGTCTTCATTGGCTGCCTGCAAACAGCATCTACTTTGCCCCGCCATCAAACACTGTAGTTGTAGCTGAGGCCTGGAAGAGTTTGCTTCGTGTTGTCGACATGTCGAGAAGACACTGTTTTCTGCACAAATCCACTTTGATACACTTCCAAAAGAGGAGGATCAAGTGCTGAGGAAAATCCGGAGCTGAAATTCACATATGGTAATGGCCATTTCATTCCGACATCCTCTGTAAGCAGTCCACCAATCACAACATACTGGGCCAATCAGAGCAGAGTAGGCTCTCAGAAAGGCGGGGTTTGGAGAGATTGAATCCTTTACTGAACCGCTTCAGACACTGTGAGAAAAGAGCTGATGCTGCAATGTATATTATGAGAAAATTAAAGTGTTTTTTGATCTTGTTTGCATGTAAACATACTGTTGGAGACCTCCAAAACAGAATCAAGAACAGATGAGGTTAACATTTACCTTTGCATGAATCTCTTTTATTCCCTCAAACAGGAACTACGATCCCTGGCTCAGCTGTGCTGGTGTTTGATGTCCACATTATTGATTTCCACAACCCAACTGATAAAGTCGAGATCAGCAGTGTGAAGCCAGAGAACTGCACCTACAATGCAAAACGTGGTGATTTTGTCAAATACCACTACAACGCCACTCTCATGGACGGCACTAACATCAGCTCCACGTGCGTTGCAGTTATACATTTGCATGGCATTTTGTTTTGATGTGTCTAACTAAGTATTTAATCATCTTATTGCTTATAAATGGGAATCAAAAGAATGTTTTATAATTTTTTTTTATTGAAACTGATGTTTTCCACTTGTGTGTAAATGCAGGCACACCTATGGCAAGACATATAATGTGGTTCTGGGGGCCGGACAGGTGGTTTTAGGCATGGAACAAGGGCTAATAGGAATGTGTGTTGGAGAGAAGCGCAAGCTAGTCATTCCACCTCACCTTGCCTATGGAGAGAGGGGAGTTGGTAAGAATCTCATTTATATTATTATTATTATATATTACAATAAGTATATATTAAAGGTGCTAAAGAGGATCTTTTCGTCGACTGAGAAACCAAAGAGCGATAGTGAGTTTTTGAAATGAGCGCATGCGTACGAACAACCCCCCTCCTTCACAGCTCATTTCAAGGGAATGCCTCCCAAAACTCGTGCACGAGTATTGGATCACGAGTGTTTACCACCGGCATTCGCTGTATCGTGTTAGTGGATTCATTATGTCAGACTCACCGCAGGTAACTCATAATCTGCAGTTGTTACTCCTGTCTCCGGACAAAAACATTGCATGCGGCGCCTGTGGAGTGTGGAAAGTTACTGGAGCGCAGCCGTGCACGTCTCTCACAAGGAACGTCACGGCAGTGATTGACAAGCCAGAGGGACAATCGATTATGAGATGATCGTGTAAACGATTGGCTGATGTTTTTAAGGCCCTACCTCGTGCACAGATGATATATATTAATATTATTCCTTTCAGTGCACCTAATAAATAGTCTTTTATCAGTTAGTAAAGACAGTTTCAAGTAATATTGCAGAAATGTATAAAATAAAACATCCTCTTTAGCACCTTTAAGATTATATATATATATATATATATATATATATATATATATATATATATTTTATAATATTATACATTAATATTGCTTTCTTTTAAGATGGATTTTGCTAAAAGTGATCATTTGCAGTTTATTAATTGGGTCAGATGTTGATTTCCACTAAAGTCATTCTGAGTTCTGAATTCATTCAGTGAAAGGCTCGTCCGACTGATTCAAACCGTTACTAGTACGTTTGTGAGGCTTTTTAACAATTCATTAAGAGTCATTTCTTTGTGAATTGGACTACTCTGTTTAAGTTGAATGTATTTGATTAACTAAAAAGAACCGGTTCAAAAAAATCATTTACTTAAAGGGATAGTTCACCCAAAAATGAAAATTCTGTCATTAATTGCTCACACACCTGTAAGACCTTCATTCATCTTCAAAACAGAAATGAAAATATTTCTGATAAAATCTGATGGCACAGTGAGGCCTGCATTCACAGCAAGATAATTAACACTCTCAGATGCCCAGAAAGCTACTAAAGATATATTTAAAACTTAACTTAAAACTTAATACTTTTTGTGTGCCAAAAAAATTTAAATAACGACTTATTCAACAATATCTAGTGATGGGCGTTTTCAAAACACTGCTTCATTAAGCTTCAAAGCTTTACGAATCTTTTGTTTCAAATCAGTGGTTCGGAGCGTGTACCAAACTGCCAAAATCACGTGAACCATTGAAATTTCAAAACGTTTCGAAACACTTATGTCTTAACGAAACCTCGTTTACTGAAATCACGTGACTTTGGCAGTTTGATACACGCTCTGAACCACTGATTCGAAACAAATGTTTCGTAAAGCTTCATGAAGCAGTGTTTTGAAATTGCCATCACTAGATGTTGTTGAATAAAGTTGCTATTTTGTTTTTTTTTGCCGCATAAAAAGTATTCTCATCACTTCATAACATTAAGGTTGAACTACTGTACTCACAAATAAATAAATATGTCTTTAGTAGCTTTCTGGGCACTGAAAGTGTTAATTATCTTGCTGTCATCGGCCATCAGATTTTATCAAAAATATCTTAATTTGTGTTCCAAAGATGAACGAAGGTCTTACGGGTGTGGAATGACATGAGGGACAGAATTTTCATTTTTGGGTGAATTAACCCTTTAAATGTAGGGTAGGCAATTTCAGAAAGGCTAGCAATAGCAAGTTAGCTTTGAAAACATGAGATCCCACCATCCCTTCAGAGCGTCTCCAAAGCCACGACCTCCTTCAAAACACATGAACGCGTGCCAAGTGTTTATCCATTTCGACATAAAACAAAAAAAAAAATATTATAGTAGTTTTTCTGACCGAATGCAATGATTGGATGAACATTTTTTGGTCCTGAGACTTCCACAAAAGATATAAGTACTTTTTTTTTTATATATATATTTAGACCACTTCTATTATTGATTGCTATCAGGATGTGAAGATGGTTTCAACCAGAGTAAGAAAAAGTGGAAAAAAATTGCCTGCTCTACCTTTAAGAATCTGACTAAACTGGCGGCGACTCACGCTGTGTGTTTGTGCAGGAAAACAATTCCTTAGAGCAAAATGTCAGAAGCCTTTTTTTGTCCAATAAAAATTATATGTTACTTGGTAATGTTAAACATGTAGCTGTAGCTGCTGGCTTCCTGATTTTTTTTTATTGCAATTTGTGATGGACCCACCAGAGGGAGCCAACACACACCAGCAAAGTAAATGATTTATGTGCGGATATACTGGTTTTGTCTTATCAAAAAGCATCAGCTGTAATTCAGTGAGTCAACTAATGTTATTTTAATGTTTTAATTATTTAATGATGAGAGGGATAGGACACAGATGCTCCATAAAAAACTATTATAACGTGTATAAACACAGTTCAAACCTGTATATTTCCCAGAATATTAAATATAGAATATATATAAAATAGTCAATTTTGATTTCATAGTGACTTTAAGTACCATTTCTTTGCTCAGATGGAGAGGTCCCTGGCAGTGCTGTGCTGGTGTTTGATGTTGAGATGGTGGAAATGGAGGAGGGTCTTCCTGACGGCTACATGTTCATATGGAACAACGACGTCTCTCCTGACCTTTTCAGTGAGATGGACAAGAACAAAGACGCACAAGTGGACTCCACTGAGGTATGCTGCTTTTGACTGTGTGTTTGTCTGTACATTGCCAATTCATCAACAAAATGTTAATTAAGTTCAATTCATCATTGTCTGTCCCTTCCATACAGTTTTCAGATTACATCCTCCAGCAAGTAGAAGAGGGCAAAGGTCGCCTGGCGCCAGGTTTCGACCCGCAGCGCATCATAGAGAACATGTACGACAACCAGGACCGCAACAAGGACGGACGAATCACAGAGGATGAGTTTAAACTCAAGGCAGATGAACCCACTCATGATGAGTTATGAGGCTGGACTCGGGGATGGAGGGTTGTGATTGGTTGTGTGGTTTAATATTATAATAAGTGGGAGGGGTTTAAAGATACTGGATTTCCCAGTGAAATGTCACGCACAGTGATGTTGATGACTTTAGATGTTTGTCTGAGAGGTGTGTGCATGTATGAGTGTGCATAATTGTGCTTATAAATGATTTTTGTACATGTCTTTTAAATGTTTCTAAGAGTCTGGAGTGATACAAATGTGCAAAACATTACTTTGTAAAAAAATCCCTTTAATAAACACATTCCAACCCCCAAAATGTTATTAAGTATTCATAAGTCACCAACAGAAGTTAGGTAAAAGATAAGCAACATTTGTTACATAATTTAGGGGTTTAGCTTGTGGACTAACATGTTGAAATGCAATATGCTGAAATGGAAATATGTAATCTAAGGAATAATATTTGCTAACTTTTGAACTTTGAATGTTTTTTTCATTATTGATCATGTCCATTCTGATTTTTTCCTTCAGTCTTAGCAAATAAGAGTAGCACTAAAACAGTCATAACACGGCTCAGTGAACAATTAAGTATAATTAGTATACTCATGAGCGTCTAAGTGTCTGTCTGTTGTTTTTATAATCCTCTGAACGTGTGTCATGTGTGTGTTTAGTAGGTGTGGCAGTTAGAGATTCCAAACCGGAACTGAATGTAACAGACCTGAGTACAATGATACATATACAAACTTCCTGTCCCCTAGAATGAAAAAAACGGGGAAAGCATTAGTAAATTGTTCAGAAACTTGGATTTAAAAAAAAATCATTTTGTTTTTACAAATACAATGTATTTTTTATTACAAAGAACTGCTTTCCCCAATCATTCTGTCATTACCATCATGTCATGCATTTAGAAAACCTTTCTTGCTAAGCTTTCTTCAAAAAAAGTTCAAAGTTAATTGACTGCTAACTAATGTGTTAGAAAGTCCTAGGCGTATGGGTCAAAGACGAAAAAGGGTTTTCAAGCATCAAAACAATTAGTGTAATACAGCTTTAAATATCAGACATTTTTACCATGATTACAAAAGACACCCACTAAAATGTCATTCAGTGTAACAATCTTGTCAGGGATATTTACAACAAAAATCTATTTATGCCATTTTAAATTCTAATTACTTGTAGTTTTACATTTTTTAAACTTTGCCCACTATCCTAGGTTTTGCCCATTTATCAGCAAGAATTTTTTACTAATTTAAAATGTAATAAAATTTAGTATGCTCATTTATTATTTTATATATTTTAAAGGGTTAATTCACCCAAAAATGAAAATTCTGTCATTATTTACTCGACCTCATGTCGTTCCACACCCGTAAGACCTTTGTTCATCTTCAGAACACAAATTAAGGTATTTTTGATAAAATCCGATGGCTCAGTGAGGCCTGCATTCACAGCAAGATAATTAACACTTTCAATGCCCAGAAAGCTACTAAAGACATATTTAAAACAGTTCATGTGACTACAGTGGTTCAACCTTAATGTTATGAAGCGTCGAGAAGACTTTTTGTGCGCCAAAAAAATTTAAATAATGACTTTATTCAACAATATCTACTGATGGGCGATTAAAAAACACTGCTTCATGAAGCTTTACGAATCTTTTGTTTCGAATCAGTGGTTCGGAGTGTGAATCAAACTGCCAAAGTCACGCCCCCCAGTGGTGAACCATTGAAAACGTATGACGTAACGAAACCTTGTTTACCGAAATCACGTGACTTTGTCAGTTTGATACGCGCTCTGAACCACTGATTCGAAACAAAAGATTCGTAAAGCTTCGTAAAGCAGTGTTTTAAAATAAAATAAAGTCATTATTTTGTTTTTTTGGCGCACAAAGTATTCTCCTCGCTTCATAAGATTAAGGTTGAACCACTGTAGTCACATGAACTGTTTTAAATATGTCTTTAGTAGTTTTCTGGGCATCTGAAAGTGTTAATTATCTTGCTGTCAATGGAGGCCTCACTGAACCATCGGATTTTATCAAAAATATCTTAATTTGTGTTCTGAAGATGAACGAAGGTCTTACGGGTGTGGAACGACACGAGGGTGAGTAATTTATGATAGTATTTTCATTTTTGTGTGAACTAACTCTTTAATACATTTCAGAATATATTGTTTAAATTTTTACATAAATATAAGTGTTACACTATTTTTTTACAGTCTATGGTGTTACACTGAATGATAATGGAACATTATTTCACCCACATTTTGACATTTTATTTTATTTAAGTATTTTAAACTTTTCGAAACCTTAAAAGGAGATGTTTTACTTGCATTTAGTGTGCTTTGTATGTTTATAAAATCACTTTTGTACATTTCTATTGATGCAGATATCTAAATGTCTTTGACCCTTATACAGATTTTTCATTTTACTCAATTCAATTCCAGTGTGCTTTATAGGCATGACAAAAACTATATATTTGTATTGCCAAAGCAATTGCAGCTGGGCTGCTTACAAATAGTGCATATATGTATTAACAGAGAATAATATTAATAATAAAAAATAATAATATTAATGGTAATAATAATATATAAAAGTATTAAGCATGTAGTGCAAAATTAATTATTAATGTATGTAAGTATATAAACTAGGGGGGGAAATATTAGGGATTAGACAGATTTACAGAAGCAAAATGTACAATGTATCATTTTACTCACTATTAGCACAATAATGACGACATAAGCGAGAGAGAGAGAGGTACATAACACGCGGTGTGAACGTGAAGTGATTAGTAAAATAAGTGCATACTCGGTGATGTGTGAGAATCCGGTTCGCGTTTTGCTCTGTGCCCGAGCGCTATTGTGAGAGTGCCAGTCCTGCCAAAACCACACAAGCGAGTGTGTGTTTAGAAACTACAGACAACTAAACAACTACGAGAATGAACGACCCAGAGGACGTTAGATGAGGTAAATATATTACATTTTGTTGTTTAAGTCAGCATTAATTGCCTTTATCATTCTTTTCCACCTTTGGTTGGGTTCAAGTGAGAGAGTTTGACAGGTGCGATTCCCATCTGTTAATTTATCCTCGAGTATTGGACATTTAACTTACCGAAAGTCTTTAGTAGTTTGATCTAGAGTTCATTATAATAGCTTGTTTTTGTTATATGTATTATGGAAGTAGATAAACACTTCGCCTCAGCGAAGTAGTAAGAAATTTGTTTACTTTTGCCTTGTTTGTCACTGTTTGTTTTGCGCGTGCGCGATACGAGCGTCGCTTTGTAGCAGATATTTATATAGGAAATCATTTCCTGCAGCAGGATTTTTTTCTCTTTATTTGGCAGTATAGTTTGGGACAAAGCAGGGAAATTGTTTCTATATCAGTATAATGAAATGGGGGTGAATTCAGGTTGATTGGGACACTTTTTTTCCAGTCATCTCAATAGCAAAGTGTCCCAATTACCCTGAATTCACCAAATATAATGCAAATTTATACATTTAAACACCGTTGCATAGGAGTTGAATATGTATTCTTGTGAATTTAGTGGTTTGGAAAACAAATCTTTATTTGCTTTACCATTGATTGTTACTGAAGGATATTCATTTTGGACTGTAAAGAAATATTATTTATTGGGTAAAAAGCAAACCAAATTTTCAATTTATTAAATAACGTGTAAAAAAAAAAAAAGCATTGAAAATATAATCTCTGAGGAAGTTGATGTTATTAATGTAGCTGTGTACATATTAAAATAAATAAAAATAGTGATCTATTCACATGCCTATGTAGTTTTTTCTTGTTTTAGGGAACTTGAAAGTCCCTTTATTGCATCTGGAGGACATGAATAAACATTAATGCATGTTGGAGCTTAAAATTAATTTTTGCAATTGAAAAATGCTTCTTCTGATACAAGAATCTTTATTGTTTTTAATTGTTTATTTGTATTCTCTCATTTGTGCATTCATGTTCCCACATTTCCATCTGCAGCTCTTGGGTGTGGTTTCTAAATCTAATCTAAATCATCTCAATAACCAGGTGTGAACACTGTAAAGTGTGCCTGTAATGGAAGGGGAACCTACATTAGATCTGTGTCACCTGACTGAGGTGGAGCAAACTGTAATTCTCAATGTTCTGCTGAGAGATGCTGAACTACGCAGCAAAGAGGAAGGGAGAGTACGGTCAGTCTGTGTACAATACTGGATGTATTTGGCTCATATAAGTCATAAGAGCAATATATGATGAAGTTCTTGTGTTTTCAGTAAGCTTCAGCAGACGGTGTCAGACCCCGTCCGTCTGCGCTCTCTCTCGGGCGCGTGGTTTCATGAAGAGCGCGCTAAAAGATATGAGAAGGGAGGAGCTGATGTCGTGCATTCCTCAATACGCCGTAAACGACGTGAAAAAGGTCACATGATCTCCTACTCATCCCTGTAGAGTAGTATTTGTGTGCATATACATGTGTTGACAATATTGTGTTTTTTGTTTAATGTAGATATACCCTTATCTGCAATATTCGGTGAAGAAAAAGGTCATAACTGTTCTCAATTACATGAGCAGAGAGAGGAAGAAAAGAGTACAGAATTGCAGGAAAATATAAGTGTAAGAGAGGATGACAAGTGTCAGGAAGAGAAGGAAAGAGAAAAAGAAGATGGAGAAAGGTTGGTGCAACTTGTGGTGTCATCTCTCTACTTTAACTTTCGACTGAATGAATTGAATGCATCTAAAAATCTTTATATTAATATAAAGATGCATTGAATCCATTAAATGCAGTGTGCTTGATCATATTTCATGTGCATCAGATGTTTAAAATGATGTTTAAACATTGTAATATGATTGAAAACTCATTCACTAGCTTCAGAAATTTTGAATGAGAATATTTTCTGTGCAGATATGTTTGATCACTTCATCTCATGTCATCCTCATTTATATACCGCTTTAAACAATGCAATGTAGATTGTTTCGACTCAGTTTTACAGTAATAAACAGGAAAATAACTATCAATGATGAAAACTTCATTAAATATAAGACATTCAAATTCTGCTGTAAAGCACACGATAACTGTGTAAATTTCAGCAATTTTGAAATTCAGCTGTTGTAATTCAGTTCAGCGTTGATTCAGTTCAATAACGGTGTCGATGTTGCAAAGTTTATTAATTATGAAGTCGAATCAACTATAAAGCATCATCGTTCAGGTTTTGTTCTCGTTCAATATTGTCAGTGCAGACAAATCAATGTTACTGAATATTAAAGGGTAAGTTCACCCAAAAAATGAAAATTCTGTCATTAATTACTCACCCTCATGTCATTCTAAACCCGTAAGACATTCGTTCATCTTCAGAACACAAATAAAGATCTTTTTGATGAAATCTGAGAGGTTTCTGTCCCTCCATACAGATCCAACGCAACTACCATTTTCAAGGTTCAGAAAGGTTGTAAAGACCTTTGGGTGAACTAACCCTTTACTCACCCCCATGTCTTCCAAGATGTTCATGTCTTTCTTTCTTCAGTCGAAAAGAAATTAAGGTTTTTGAGGAAAACATTCCAGGATTTTTCTCCATATAGTGGACTTCAACAGTTTGAATATATATAATATATATATATATATATATATATATATATATATATATATATATATATATATATATATATATATATATATATATATAAAAATATTTATATAAAAATATTTATATGTGATGCGCCACGCATTACGTAATCACGATGGAAAGGTCACACTTTTTTAGGTGGAAGTAGCAAGCAAGTGTTTACAAAGCAAACGTGCAAAGATTAAGTCAAACACCCTTTACAAAAAAAGGTAAAACAATGATGTTGGATGATTTTGAAGTTGGAGGAGAAAATTAGATGTTTTCCAACCTACCGTGGCACTTCTGCCTACGTCACGCGTGACCTTTCCGACGTGATTACATAATGCGTGGCGCATCGCAGAGCAGTGCAAGATGAGCATTTGTGGTTAAAAAGTATATAAATTTTATATTTTTTTTTTAGAAAATTACCAATTGTTTCATTAGATAAGACCCTTATTCCTCATGTAGAGCTCTTTGAAGCTGCACTGAAACTGTAATTTTGACCTTCAACCGTTTGGAGTCCATTGAAGTCCACTATATGGAGAAAAATCCTGGAATGTTTTCCTTTAAAACCTTAATTTCTTTTCGACTGAAGAAAGAAAGACATAAACATATTGGATGACATGAGGGTGAGTAAATTACCAGGAAATTTTAATTCAGAAGTGAACTAATCCTTTAAATGGATTAGTTCCCCAACTAAGCAGGCCAATAGCGACAGATGCAAGGGTGTGAACTAATATTCAGCTATTCGTTTAAATATGATTTACTGTCTTATATTGTGGTACTTTCTTTTTAGTGTCATTCCCAAGCTAACCCCTGAACCACAATCCAGGACAAGACACATCACAAAGGTCAGTTTACATTTAAGATTATATTATAATGTGTGTGAAATATGTGCTACTGCATGTGAGATTTTACATAATGTTCTTGCTTTGAACAGAAGAACGCAGCGATAGGAAATGGTCTTGAAGGTAAAATACACTATACATACAGTCAAATCATATGATGCATTTATAAATGCATTAAAGCTCACTTTCTCCTTCCCCTCATGCCTCAGGAGGATTTGAAGAGTCAGCAGACAAAGAAAGGAGAATTTCACCAAGTGCATCACCATCTCTGCAGGTCTGTTCAATAAGGCCTGTTGTGCAGATACACACATTTGTGAGAACCTGTTGTGTAATGTGTATCTGTGTTTCTGTAGATCGACTCAGAGGGGGACATTGACTCTGGCAGCACTGAACTAGACTACACTAGGTTTGGCTCAGTTAGCAGCTTGATCTCCCATCATATGGTAAGACACACTCTCTCAAACACAACACATGATCGTCTGCACAAGCTTTGAAGGTGTAAACAGTGCCGTTTCTGTGTGAGTAGATGAATGGCAGTTTGATGAGCCTGTACAGTGTGGGCGATTTCGGGGATGTTGTCGTATCAGGGCGGATCCAGTTCTCGTTGCAGTATGACGTCAAGAAGGAGGAGCTTCACGTGCACATAATACGCTGCCAAGACCTCGCGTCAGCCCGCAAAAATCGATCGGACCCGTAAGTGTACAATGGCATGGTCATTTTCATTCAGTCATAACTATTAACTATGTATGAAACGGGAAAGTAGTCACGCTATATTTGTATATGTCTATCTATATGTCTCCCCAATTTCATATTTTTAGTATTTTTATTTATTTATTTTAATATTTTTGAAAGAAGTCTCACCAGGGTTGATCAAAAATACAGTAGAAACAGTAATATTGTGAAATATTATTACATTTTTAATTTTTAATTCGAAATTAACCTTTAATTTATTCCTGTGATCAAATCTGAATTTTCGGCATCATTACTCTAGTCTTCAGTGTCACATGATCATTCAGAAATCATTCTAATATGATGATTTGCTGCTCAAGAAACATTTCTTATTATTATCAATGTTGAAAACAGTTGTGCTGCTTCATATTTTTGTGGAAAATATGATATTTTTTTTCAGGATTCTTTGATGAATTGAAAGATGTAACATTATAAATGTCTTTACTTTTGATCAATTTAATGCATCTTTGCTGAATAAAAGTAATAATAATAATATTTTTAAATCTTCACTTAAAACTTATTTTTTTAAGTTAGCATACAAGTGATTAATTTTTTAATGCATCTTTCTCTCTTAAATTTGCTCTAATGTATAGTTTCTATTTTTTTCAATGTATTTTATCTATGTTTCTGTGAAACACTTTGAGATGCAACTTTTAAAGGCGCTATATAAAATAGTTTATTATTATTATTATTATTAAAAGTATTATTAGTAACACTATTTAAAGCCTTTATATATATTTTATAATGAATTATAAAAGTATAATTAATGTATTAATTATGTCTTGTAATGCACCTTATAATGCATGTAAGATTTCATGAATAATTGTAAATGTTATAATACATTATAATACTTATTTATTTATTGTTAAAACTTTAGAAAGTATAATGCATTAAAAAACAGGACAAACAACCAATTTCAGATGTAACAATGAATCTGCAAATATTATAATGCATTTTAACTTTGGTTACAATTATTTATGAACAGATATAATGCACTATAACGTACATTATGAATAATGCATAAAAGCTTTAAGTGTTACCATATTAAAAAATAAAAAAACTTTTGAATGGTAGAGTATGTAATTAATGGCCTCTATCTGTCTCTCATACACAGATATGTTAAAGTTTACCTTCTCCCCGACAACACCTCCCGCAGTAAGAAAAAAACTGCAGTCAGGAGGAAAACATTAAATCCTGTCTATGATGAAACCATGAAAGTCAGTTCTCTTTTATTTATTATTTCACAAATTACTCCTATGGATTTAAAACACATTACTGAACTTAACTACAAAATGTCGCCTGTAACAGTACAAAGTGCGCAGACTGGACCTCCAGGCTCGTGTGTTGAGTGTGTCAGTCTGGCACATGGAGAGAATGAGGAGAAACCTCTTCCTGGGCGAGGTGGAAGTGAGGCTGGGTCAGTGGAACTGGAGCCAGAGCCAGCCAACCTGGCACAACCTCCAGCCAAGAGTGAGCCCAATTCAGAAAGGGTTTGATATCTGTAGTGAAATAAACCGGTCTCATCAGGAGACTCTCTTTCTTGATGTAGGTTCAGTTAAGTCCAGATGCCATCATCAGCAGAGGAACCATTCTGTTCTCAATTAAGTTTGTTCCTCCGGGTTCAGAAGGTGAGTCTGAACAGATATTTAAAACCTTTATATCCACATTTATATGTAGGGCCATTGCTAAAATTAATGCGGCCCATTACCAATTTTTATGGCCCTTCTGTAAAAGGATGTACTCTTGAGCAGGGATTCCCAAACTTTTTTTGTCAGCCGAATCCCTTTGATATAAAATATTCCAGCCGCTGGAATTTATTATGCTACAGTTGTCTAATAAAACAGGGTAAATCGAGGGTAACGTGGGTATGATATCATTGATAAGCGATGCACAGACACGGTCTGTGTCCTGGTTAAAATTGCTTATTTCTCTGGATTTAAACATTCTTGGATACATTTGGGATCATGTAAGTACACAAGTCAACAAAGTATATAATACAGTTTTAGTGGTTTTTGGATATTTTAGTACAAAAATTTTACATATTGTGCCTTTAACAAGATATTCGGATGTTCACAGCTCTCTGATATTGGATAATGGTCACATGTCATGCAGGTTAACAAATAAAATAAAGTGTTTAATTTTTTTTATTTCGTCAATTATTTTGACATTTTTATATTATTATTGTTATTACTGTCATTAAAATGAACCCAGAAATATATTATTATTGTAAAAATGCAATTGCACTTTCAAATAAATAAATTAATATTTGATAATTACAAAATGTTATTTTACAATTTGTTACAATACCAATGTCTTAAATTATTCAAACCCTCAAGCTTTTATTTTGGTGGTAAATATTTTTTGCTGTTTAGTTGACAACAGGTTTATTACAACAAAAATGTTGAAATGTATCAAAATATTTTTTTTAAATGATTTGATCACACAAAGCCATATGTTTTTTTTTTCAATTAATTGTACAGTCCTATTTATTTATTTTAAATTTTATGATTTAATTATTTATTACAAATAATTAATTATTATTCATAAATAATTATTAGCTTTCATCCACTTACAAACCCATTGTTTGGGAAATCCTGCTGAAGAGGACCTTAATCGCCCCCCTCTCATTACTGATTGGTCCTGGGACAGTAGTGCCCTCCTGTGGTTAATACAGGTACAGCATGTTAGTCACCTTCATGTCAATGTCTTGTTTCGTGTGTTCTGTGGCTGTAGGAAATGGGTATCCACTGACTGGTGAGCTCCATATATGGTTGAGAGAGATTGTTGGTCTACTTCCCACAAAGCGTGGCGCACCCAATACATATGTGAAAAGGTGTGTGTGCACATTCATGACAGAGTGGTTTAATTTTTTCATTATGTACGAGTGCATGAGTATAGAGTGTGTTTGTACAGTGTGGTGTTACCAGATGAAAGCGGCGTCAGTGGCCAGCAGACTCGGCCGGTGCGAGGTTCTGTCAATCCGGTGTTCAATCACACCATGGTTTATGACGGGTTTCAGTCCAGTGATCTCATTCAGGCGTGTGCAGAGATAACGGTCTGGAATCTACATCCCTCCAGCTGTCTGGGTGGAGTACGACTCAGCACAGGCTCAGGTAATACAGATTTGAACATATTGCAATAAAAATAAAACAGCTGAGAGTTAAAGATGACCTATTATGTCATTTTTTCAAAGTTTTGATTTCATGCTTATTTTTCACATTTGACATTGTTGCGGCACCTCTCTTCCCAGTCTGTCAGTAACGCTCTGTTTAGTTCCTGCCCCTCCTTCTGAAAGCACAATGTGCTCTGATTGGTCGGCTGGAGCATTATGTTGTGATTGGTCATCCGCTTCAAGCGTGATTGGGAAATGTCCCGCCCCTTATCATAACCGCCAGTTTCAACACACTACTAACTAACTCAACCAGGCCCCACCCCCTTATTTTGCATATGCCTTGGGCAGGAATTATTTAAATTAGTAATATGGTGACACGTTTTTTCCTGGAAGAAAACGCAAGCTACCTTTTTCATGCTCAAACAGCAACATTACACACTAAAGAAAGTTGAAAATGTAAAAAAACTTTATAGTTCCTCTTTACGACAGTGTGTTTTTGTGTGTGTGTGTGTGTGTGTTGCAGGAGTGAGTTACGGTCAGTCAGTTTGCTGGATGGATTCTACAGAAGATGAGATCAGTGTGTGGTCAAGTGTGATTCAGAGCCCCAGCAGCTGGGTGGACACTAGTCTGCCAATCAGAACCAACTTACAGCTCTGCTCCGAGTGAACTTTGTTTAACTTATGCAGATTCACCATGTGACTTTGGTTGCAAGACATTTTGAGTAAAGACTGGAATACACTACACAGATGTTTGATCTGATTTGCTGTCTGGATGAGTTGACACAAGCTGCCACAAGTCAGAGCCAGTCTGCAGATTATAGGCAGTCGGAGTTGACAGATTTCATCATGTACGATGGGCACAGATTTTTAGCTTTAGACTAGGATACCATCCAGTTGGAGGATATCAACCATGTTTCATTTAAACATGTCATGGTGCATCCTTATCTGACTTATGTAAGAAATTCACCTCCAAATACTGTAGCAATCTGTACAGGACAGAGATGAGATCATCCTCCACTACATACAATTCTAAAAGGGAATAGAAACAATCAAACATAATGTGCATATGTAGTGGATTTGTTACAAAACAGGCCTCACACATTTCTTTGAGTAGTTGCCAACATATATGAAGAGTTTGTCATGCAGATCTGAGGGAGAAAAATGAGAATTCATTGTCTTAAAAAATAGTTCAACTAACTTAAACTGTTTTCTTATGAGAATAGTGGTATTTTCATCTTTTGAATAATTATATTGTGATAAATGGAGTATCTGCGTTTTTAAAGGGTTAGTTCACCCAAAAATGAAAATTCTGTCATTAATTACTCACACTCATGCCGTTCCACACCCGTAAGACATTCATCTTCAGAACACAAATTAAGATATTTTTGTTGAAATCCGATGGCTCAGTGAGGCCTGCATAGGGAGCAATGACATTTCCTCTCTCAAGATCCATTAATGTACTAAAAAAATATTTAAATCAGTTCATGTGAGTACAGTGATTCAATATTAATATTATAAAGCCATGAGAATATTTTTGGTGTGCCAAAAAAATAAAATAACGACTTATATAGTGATGGCTGATTTCAAAGCACTGCTGCTTCAGGAAGCATCGGATCATAAATGAATCTGCGTGTCGAATCTGTTGTTCGGAGCGCCAAAGTCACGTGATTTCAGCAGTTTAGCAGTTTGACCCGCGATCTGAATCTTCAGTTGCGTCCCAAATGACGCACTATACACTAACTTATACACTCTGTACCTGTGCACTATGTACTCATCCATGTAGTGCGCGAATTGTATACGGTTATTTTGTCATTTCACAACGGAGTCTGATCCTCCCTTCCCCTCCACTACGTAATTAAAGCTGCGACAGTTGAGTGCACAAAGTGTCCAACATTACACACTTCGTTTTTTCCATTAATTTAGTGCATCATCCGGGTATTTAAAGTGCACTTTTTCTTTTTGGAACTTTCAGTGTGAATGCACTACTCGCACTATTTATACTTAAAAACGTCATAGAATAGTGCATAAGTACGCGAATTGGGACGCACTGATTTGACACACTGATTCATTTATGATCCGATGCTTCATGAAGCAGTGTTTTGAAATCGGTCATCACTAAATAAGTTTTTTTTTTTTTTTTGGTGCACCAAAAATATTCTCTTTGCTTTATAATATTAATATTGAACCACTGTACTCACATGAACTGATTTAAATATGTTTTTAGTACATTAATGGATCTTGAGAGAGGAAATGTCATTGCTCCCTATGAAGGCCTTACGGAGCCATGCATCGGATTTCAACTAAAATATCTTTATTTGTGTTCTGAAGATTAACGAAGGTCTTACGGGTGTGAAACGACATGGGGGTAAGTAATAGATGACAGAATTTTCATTTTTGGGTGAACTAACCCTTTAAGATATTTTGTGACATATCATTTTCAGTGTATTATTTGTAGCTGGTCTGTTTATAAAGTGCTCATTGCTGGTCAAACCCCAAATGTAATGAAATAATGATTAAAACCACACTTTTTCTTTAATTAAATGTACATTGCATCAGTTTCCACAAAATGACTGTCTATATCAAATCAAGTTCTGATATTGTATATTCTTTTTTTTTTCGTCAGATTATTCAGTAATCTGTTAAAATCAGTGTTTAATTTTTGCTTGCAATAGTATGATGAATTAAAAAAAATGACAGACATTCTTTATAGTTGTAATATGTAAAAATGTATACATTTAATTGCATATTTAACTTGGTCTACATTTTTCCACAGAGTCACTTTTCATTTGTGGTTTATCTTGTGATTTCGCAAATGATTCTTGCACGAGTCTCTCATTCCAGGGTGTGTCTGTAAACTTCAAACATGGCGGAGGAGAGAACCACTGGTGGTTAAGTTTTATCCTTTTTACCCACTTCATCTTCATTGCTTTCTCTTGTGTTTACAGTAGTGTATATTCACGTATATAAATAACCATTCAATGTTTGTTGTGTGCATTTTATACAGCGAAAACAGCATTTATTTGACGGGAATTCCTGAACGTTTCTATTCCCAACAAATGTGACGCTGCATTTTATTCACAGTCCGATGGCTATTTACTAATTATCTTCTATTCTTTGGGGCTTTAATAAGTTCGATAAATAGTTGTCTGCCTCCCAATGGACCCTCATGACATATGACGTTAATACAGTATGATAGTTGATCTCGTGATTTAATAACAGCGGCAGTAAACACTAAACCTGCTGCAAAAAAACCTGTGCGATAAAATAAGTTTCTATTCTGTTCTTAGTTATAGAAAAGTATATATAATGAATTGTGATCTGTTTTTTCATCCCTAAATTGCCACACCAGTCGGTGGCAAAACAGTTCCTGATTTTGGAAAGAAGTATCATGTCAAAGGTACATTTCTGCCTAATTACACAGAACATCCCAGTACAGTACACTTGTTTTTCAGTATGTCACATGTGCCTCTTTTCTGTAGGTGAGCTGAATTTGTCTTATTCTGAAGATTCTGATCCAGAACCGTTTGAAGTTTGGTACGACCTCGAGGGGAACAGAAGTCGCATCGACTATCGTAACAGTCAGTGATCTTCTCATGATAAAGTCACATAGTGTTAAAATCTAAATAGATTATGTATGTAGTTTCTCTTCATTGCTGCTCTCTATACAGGTACAGTGCGCACTTTTCTGATTGGAAACGACTTGGATTATGGCGTCATTTACCAGATCACACCAGTGCCAGTTAAAGCAATTAAATATTTCCAGCTTAAAGGTACAAAGGAGGATCCAATACGTCCACAGGCGGCACTGCCTGATCTGCAGGGCTTTGAAGTATGTACTACTTAAAGTGCTTTTTTCATTTTCACCTTTCTCTAGTATGTATTGTTGCTGTTTGAGCATGTTGCTCCAGCGGGAGTTTTATTCTTTATATCAGTGTCACTGTTTCTGAACTCCCTGAAATGTGTGAATATGTGAATAAAATCATTGTTTTTGTCCAGTTTGAGAAGATGGAGGATTACGCAGGCGTTCAGTGTGAGGTCTGGAAGAAGGTCACACAGGCTGGTCATAAGAAGAACACATATCGTCTGTGGGTCAAACGTCCAGAGGGAAGTGATTCCCCAGCCGTCCCGTACCACTTTGAGATGGAGGGCTTCAACACTCTTTTGGAGTCCCACAATGACAAATACATGATTGACTACAGTGACTTCAGCTCACAAACTGAATCGGACATTTTCACACCCCCTGGAGGTAACTGGAGAACACACATTCAGTGACACGCCTCTTTTACACTTACAGACCATCTGATCAAAAGCTCACTGAGGTATTATGTGTTTAATTAGGAATGACCTATGAGGAGTTTCCGGATCCTCCTGAGGAGCATCAAATATTGGCCAATCCCCTTCAAGACTATGTCAGCACCTCCCCTGTTAGCCACGCCCACCGATTGTTCGGCCCCTTTAAGGAGAAGTTTAATCGTCAGTATGAAAGTGAGAAAGAGCACGAGGAGCGCGAGAACTACTTTGTACATACTCTTCGGTGAGAAAAAACAACAAACATTACAATGTAGAAGTAGTAAGTCTATGAAACTGTCTAATTTAAGATATTTTTTGTTTAACATCCTCTTTCTCCTCAGCTGTGTGCACTCTACGAACAGAGCCGGTCTGACATTCAGCGTTGGTATCAATCACTTCGCTGATTGGTCAGAGGCAGAGAAGGCCAGGATGACAGGAGGTTTAATAATTCCAGATCAGATAAAGGAAGATACAAAATAGTCCTCACACATTTCTTTGAGTCTGTTGCCAACGTTTATGTTACAGTTTGATAAACTAAAGGGGAAATTTAAAGGTGAAAAAAATGAGAATACACTGTTTAAACAAGTAGTTCAGCTCACTTATACTGTCCTCTGATGAGATTAGTGTAATTAACTCTTTTTCTAAATATTTATTTGAATAATTACATTTGGTTATATTGAGTATCTGCATCTTCAAGCTATTTTGGCAACATGTATCATTTTCAGTTTATGGTTTGTAGTTGATCTGTTTATAAAGTGATCATGGTGACGTTGGTTATCAAACCCCAGATGTATTGACAAGCTAATGATTAAAATACTGATTAAAACCATATGTTTTGTCTTTGATTAAATGTACACAACATCAGTACAAATAAAAAATGACTATCACATTAATAAGTTCTAAATTTGAACCTAAATTAAATCTGTTCATAATATAAAGTGATTAAGTCTCTTCAGAAAAGTTGGACTAAACCGCTAAATTCATATGGATTCATTTTACGATCTCTATGAACTTTTTGAAACGTCAAAGTGCTAGTTGCGTAGCCTGTCAATGGAGGGACAGAAATCTCTCAGATTTCATTAAAAAAATCTTCATTTGTGTTCTGAAAATATGTCAGAATTCTAAATATTACAGATATTTATGTTTAAAACTATTATATAAATAATACTTTGTTTTATGTCAAATAAAGCTGAAAAGTGACATTAATAAGTACACGTTAGCCTTACACAGTTTAAGTTACAGTTATAATCAGAGCTTTATCTGCTTCATTAATGACATTCACAATTAATAATTCTGTTGATTAAAGGTTACACTTTATTTTAAGGTGCTGTACAATTATACATTTACTGAGCAATAATAATAATTAACTTCTTGTACTTACTATAAGGTTAAGATTAGGGTTAAGGGTTAGTCGCATGTAATTCTGCATAATTTATAGTTATTACAGTAACAACATGTAACAAGAACTCTAAAATAAAGTGTTACCTTAGTTAACATGAATAAATTATTGTAACTATAATGAATTACATTTTAATTGTGAACAATTATTTTTTATTGATGATCATTTATAATAAAAAAAAAGGGTATTTAAAAAACGGCTTATTTTTGTGCATCTTAAACATAATTTGGGCCTGAAAGGGTTAAACAAGGGTTAAACAATCCCCATATAGTTGTTGTAGTTCCTCTAAAGAAAATAAAAGGAAAGTAAGGCAGAAAGGAAAATAAAACACTCTATAAGGGAGTTGAAGCATAAAATAGTGAATGGAAAAGCAAAATTTTAAATTGATGATTATTATTATTACTATTGTTTTGTTTTTTTATTTAAATCTTTGTAGGTAAGACACTTTCACTTGTGCACTTAGTATGTGTAATGAAGGCTGGACTCGGGTAGGTATCCAAATGCAAAGCTTTATTAATAGTGAGCGTAGTCATACAGGCTGGGTCGAACAGGGGCAAACAGGAACAGCGAGGGACAGGCAGAATCGTAGTCAGGAACAAGCAGAGGGTCAGGGCTGGCAGATATCAATCACAGAACAGTATACAAAGCAATGGTCAGGACAGGCGGCACAGGATCATAAACGAAAGACAAGAGGTATGGTGACAGACAATCAGACAGGGTATAATCGCTCGGAATTGCATCACAGGGAAAACAAGACTTCGTGGTGAGGTGGTGTGTGTGAAAGTCCTTTATAGTCCTGGTAATGCGTGGCAGCTGGGTGTGGTGATTAGTGTAGTGATTGGTGGAGTGAGTGCAGGTGAATGGCAGAGAGGATTATGGGTAATGTAGTCCGGGAACTGACAGGAACAGACGGTGATCGTGACATAATGTCCCCCTCCTGGAAGGCGCGTCCTCGCGCCGTAGATGGCACAACTGGGGAGGGGGGGTGGGTGCCCTGGAGACCTACAGGCAGGAGATACTGGATGTGCAGGCGGGTATGGAGGTCTCCAGGGCAGGTCCAGGAACTCAAGCAGCCAGTCAGGGGCCTCGGGAGGCCACGGTGGGTCAGGAGCCTCGGGCGGCCACGGCGGGTCAGGCGGCTCGGGCGGCTCGGGCAGCCACGGCAGAACAGAGTCTATAGGCGACCCTTAACGGGTCGTTCGGAGGCCCTTAACGGCCATGGTTGAGCAGGGTCCCCAAACACAAGCTCCCCACCCTCAGGTATACTGCCCCCCCCCCCCAAAAAAGTTCTTGGGGATTTCAACGGGGTACGTTGCAGGCTTGTGGGCAAGGAGTTCGGGTGGCTCTTGCAGGGCAAGACGCTTGAGTGACGCCGGCAGAGCGAGGAGCACAGGTGGCGCCGGCAGGGCAAGGAGAACAGGTGGCGCCGGCAGGGCGAGGAGCACAGGTGGCGCCGGCAGGGCGAGGAGCACAGGTGGCGCCGGCAGGGCGAGGAGCTCAGTAGGCGCTGGCAGGGCATGACGCTTGGGCGGAGCTGGAGAGACCTCTGGAATGATTCCCAGGCCCACAGCGGCCTCTTGAAGGGCGTCTGCGTCCTGAGGAGAGGAGGACGCCTTCTTCCACCTCCTCCTCCTCCGAGAGTGAGGTGACGGTTCACCGACTGGAGCGGTCTCTGGAGCAGACTCAATGGCTGGAACGCCCCCTATATCCTTAAGCTCCGAGGGGGTGGCCATCTTGCCCGTGGGCACTGGCACAGCAGCCATCTTGTCCATCGCATCCAGGGCGCTTGAGTCCATGGCAACCGGCGAGCTTGAGAGCGTTGCAACCGGCCAGCTTGAGAGCGTTGCAACCGGCGAGCTTGAGAGCGTTGCAACCGGCGAGCTTGAGAGCGTTGCAACCGGCGAGCTTGCGTGCGAAGCGGCCACCGGGCTTGAGAGCGAAGCGGCCGGCAGGCTTGAGAGCGAAGCGGCCGGCAGGCTTGAGAGCGAAGCGGCCGGCAGGCTTGAGAGCGAAGCGGCCACCAGGCTTGAGTGCGAAGCGACCGGTTGACTTGAGTGCGAAGTGGCCACCGGGCTTGAGAGCGAAGCGGGCGTCTGACTTGAGTGCGAAGCGGCCACCGGGCTTCAGAGCGAAGCGGCCACCGGGCTTCAGAGCGAAGCGGCCACCGGGCTTGAGAGCGAAGCGGCCGACTGGCTTGAGTGCGAAGCGGCCACCGGGCTTGAGAGCGAAGCGGCCACCGGGCTTGAGAGCGAAGCGGCCGACTGGCTTGAGTGCGAAGCGGCCACCGGGCTTGAGAGCGAAGCGGCCACCGGGCTTGAGAGCGAAGCGGCCACCGGGCTTGAGAGCGAAGCGGCCACCGGGCTTGAGAGCGAAGCGACCGGTTGACTTGAGTGCGAAGTGGCCACCGGGCTTGAGAGCGAAGCGGGCGTCTGACTTGAGAGCGAAGCGGGCGTCTGACTTTAGTGCGAAGCGGGCGTCTGACTTGAGTGCGAAGCGGCCGTCTGACTTGAGTGCGAAGCGGCCACCGGGCTTGAGAGCGAAGCGGCCACCGGGCTTGAGAGCGAAGCGGCCACCGGGCTTGAGAGCGAAGCGGCCACCGGGCTTGAGAGCGAAGCGGCCACCGGGCTTGAGTGCGAAGCGACCGGTTGACTTGAGTGCGAAGTGGCCACCGGGCTTGAGAGCGAAGCGGGCGTCTGACTTGAGTGCGAAGCGGCCACCGGGCTTGAGAGCGAAGCGGCCGACTGGCTTGAGTGCGAAGCGGCCACCGGGCTTGAGAGCGAAGCGGCCACCGGGCTTGAGAGCGAAGCGGCCACCGGGCTTGAGAGCGAAGCGGCCGGCAGAGGCTTGGGAATGCCAGCCGCTCGTGCTGAAGTCAGCGGAGGATCAGCCACACTGGAACATAATCCTAGCTGCTTTCTGACTGATCCAGAGACCTGACTTGGCTCTGGGCGATCAGTGGAGACGTGACGTTGCTCGGGGTGATCAGCGGTGACAGGTAACGTAGTGATCGCCATCTTGTGAGTTCTCTCCTGAGCGGCAGCCATTTCGTGACACCGCGAACTGTCGTGTCCCTCCGCGACACCCACAGTAAAGGAGGATCCACTCAGTTGCAAAGCCTGTTCTATATACTGTTCTAAAGTCCCGTCGCGATCATGTAACTGCATGATGGCACTGAGCGGGCCTGATAGTCCACCGCGGAAGAATATCATGAGACACTCCTCGGTAAAGCAGGTCAAATGCGCCAGTTCAATAAAGTCTGTTACATAATCCTCAATGCATCTATCTCCTTGATGGAGGCCGATCAACTGGGCGGTTGGATTCATGGTGGTAATGACAGGAACACTCACGAAAGCTGCTGGATCTGTGTTGGCGAAGTCTTCTGTAATGAAGGCTGGACTCGGGTAGGGATCCAAATGCAAAGCTTTATTAATAGTGAGCGTAGTCATACAGGCTGGGTCGAACAGGGGCAAACAGGAACAGCGAGGGACAGGCAGAATCGTAGTCAGGAACAAGCAGAGGGTCAGGGCTGGCAGATATCAATCACAGAACAGTATACAAAGCAATGGTCAGGACAGGCGGCACAGGATCATAAACGAAAGACAAGAGGTATGGTGACAGACAATCAGACGGTATAATCGCTCGGAATTGCATCACAGGGAAAACAAGACTTCGTGGTGAGGTGGTGTGTGTGAAAGTCCTTTATAGTCCTGGTAATGCGTGGCAGCTGGGTGTGGTGATTAGTGTAGTGATTGGTGGAGTGAGTGCAGGTGAATGGCAGAGGGGATTATGGGTAATGTAGTCCGGGAACTGGCAGGAACAGACGGTGATCGTGACAGTATGAAAGATCATACATCATGAATTCTGAGGCGCAAAGAATGAGAAGAGATGAGATCTGTCACATTTCTGGCAATGTCCATCCAGGGCTTGTAGAGCCGGCAGGTCTGTCTGAAACACAGTATACATGTGTATAGTATGTGTCTATAACACAGTATGTAACATAATATACGTTGATATGAAGAGAACCTATCTACAGTCAAACCAAAATTTATTCAGACGCCTTGAACATTTCATTCATTATTACAGTTTATTCACTATAGTAAAAAAAAAAAAAATGACGATCTCTGTGTAAATTTAAATTGTCAGATTATTCATTAAGCAAAAATAAACACTGGTTTTTACAGATTACATTAGGATGAATTATAAAAAGACCAAGTAGCCTATATAAATTTTATACATTTTTTAACTTGGTCTCAATTTTTTTTTTTCAAACATTTCTGCAAAGTTAGGGGGAAAAAATTTAAAAAAAAACATGACAGTCCTATGTCTGCTATATAGCATGTTATTTTGTTCAAATGTAGTTAATATTACATTGAATTAATGTAATTGGCCAGTAGTGGGTGCTACAAACAGTGACAGCTGCCAGAGAAAGTCCATGGTTTTTTTACAAGATGTAATATAAGTCTAAGGTGTCCCCTGAATGTGTCTGTGAAGTTTCAGCTCAAAATACCCCATAGATTTTTTTAAATAATTTTTTTAACTGCCTATTTTGGGGCATCATTAGAAATGCGCCAATTCAGGCTATGCCGCCCCTTTAAATGCTCACGCTCCCCGCCCACGGAGCTCGCGCTTGCCTTAAACAGTGCATAAACAAAGTTCACACAGCTAATATAACCCTTAAAATGGATCTTTACAAAGTGTTCGTCATGCATACTGCATGCATGCATCGGATTATGTGAGTATTGTATACTGTTATATTGTTTACATTTGATTCTGAATGATTTTGAGGCTGTGATCCGTGGCTAACGGCTAATTCTACACTGTTGGAGAGATTTATAAAGAATGAAGATGTGTTTATGAATTATACAGACTGCAAGTGTTTAAAAATGAAAATAGCGACGGCTCTTGTCTCCATGAATACAGTAAGAAACGATGGTAACTTTTACCACATTAACAGTACATTAGCAACATGCTAACAAAACATTTAGAAAGACAGTTTACAAACAATCACTAAAAATATCATGATATCATGGATCATGTCAGTTATTATTGCTCCATCTGCCTTTTTTCGCTGTTGTTCTTGCTTGCTTACCTAGTCTGATGATTCAGCTGTGCACAGATCCAGACGTTAATACTGGCTGCCCTTGTGTAATGCCTTGAACATGGGCTGGTATATGCAAATATTGGAGCCGTACATATTAATGATCCCGACTGTTACGTAACAGTCGGTGTTATGTTGAGATTCACCTGTTCTTCTGAGGTCTTTTAAACAAATGAGATTTACATAAGGAGGAGGAAACAATGGAATTTGAGACTCACTGTATGTCATTTCCATGTATTGAACTCTTGTTATTCAACTATGCCAAGATAAATTAAATTTTTAATTCTAGGGCACCTTTAAACTTCACAGACTTCACTGAAGGAGCGTCAAATGACTGAGTGCAATAGAATGGAAGTGCAATAATTCTGATGAAAATATACATATTACTGCTTTAATTATGCATTTTGTTAAATGTTTAATATTACTCTATTAATATTACTAATATACTTAAAATGTAAATAAATAAAAAGCAAAAAAAGTTAAATAATATATCACAATTATAAGGATGTTTATTTTTTATTTCATTCTAATGTGAGTATATTTTCACAGTATCAGTAGCTCACCTCAAGATTCAAGCATTTCTTTTAAGTTACTTTCCATCTCTCATTAGATTACACTGATGAGAAATTAAACCTGTTCCTAGGTTTCCCTCTTATAGGAAATTACAAGATACTCTTGAAAGGTGTACGTGACTAGAACAAATTAAAAACAGGAAAAGATGACAATGAGAAAGGGTGCAAAACACCTTTGTCTTATTAATAAGCTTAAGGGGAAAAATAAGTTCACCAAAAATTAAAATTCTGTCATCATTGACTCAAATTGTTCCAAACCTGTTAATTTCTTTGGTCTGCTGAACACAGAAGATATTTTTGAAGAATGTCAGTAACACAGTTTCTGGTTCACTTTGACTTCCATATTTTTTTCTTTACTATGGAAATCAATGGGTCTGTCCGTCAACTGTTTGGTTACCCAAATTCTTCAAAATATCTTCTTTTGTGTTCAGCAGAACAAAGAATTTAACAGGTTTGGAACAATTTGAGTAAATGATGACAGAATTTTCATTTTTGATTGAACTATCCCTTTAAGCATGAGAGATTACACCCAGAAGATTGGATCACATGCGATGGTGACTAATATTGAGTGGGATTTTATAGCTGCAAACCGAGCCTCAGAAAAGAACAACTGCAAAGGAGTCTTCATCATTCCTGAAGGACTTTAACCTGCTGTCGGTGAGTAATTTACGGTTTATGCTAGATTTGACTATCCTGACCCTACCTGAATAATCATAGGGTTAAAGGTGATAAAAGGTCACACCAACTAACACTATACAGGACAGATGAGATCCCCTCCTCTACATACAGTTCTGGAATGGAAACCAAAATTTTGCAAAACAATCCTCACACATTTCTTAGAGTAGTTGCCAACATATATGATAGTGTGTTTTTGCAAGAGTTTGTCATGCAGATCTGAGGGAGAAAAATTAGAATTCATTGTCTTAACAAATAGTTCAACTAACTTATACTGTTTTCTTATGAGAATAGTGGTATTTTCATCTTTTGAATAATTATATTGTGATAAATGGAGTATCTTCATCTTTAAGATATTTTGTGAAATGTATCATTTTCAGTGTATTATTTGTAGCTGGTCTGTTTATAAAGTGCTCATTGCTGGTCAAACCTCAAAACTTTTCTTTAATTAAATGTACATTGCATCAGTTTCCACAAAATGACTGTCTATATATCAAATCAAGTTCTGATATTGTATATTCTTTTTTGTCAGATTATTTATTATCTGTTAAAATCAGTGTTTATTTTTGCTTGCATTAGGATGATGAATTAAAAAAAAAAAAAAAAAACTCAGACATTCTGTATAGTTGTAATCTGTTTATACATTTATTTGCTTATTTAACTTGGTCTACATTTTTCCACAGTGGCTGTAGCTCATCTCATGGTTCAAGCATTTCTGCTAAATTTCACACATGATTGTTGTCTCTCATTCCAGGGTGTGTCTGTAAACTTCGAACATGGCGGAGGAGAAAACGACTGATGGTTAAGTTTTATCCTTTTTACCCACTTCATCTGCATTGCTTTCTCTTGTGTTTACAGTTTACAGTGCATTTATTTGACAAATTCCTGAACGATCTCGCAGTGAATGTTTGATTGCCAACAAATGTGCCGCTACATTTTATGTCCGATCATAAAGTCCGATGGATATTTACTACATATCGTCTATGCATTTTGGCTTTAATAAGTTCAATAATATTTGTCTGCCCCCAATGGACCCTCATGACATATGATGTTAACACAGCATGATAAGATCTCATGATTTAATAACAGCGGCAGTAAACACTAAACCTAAACCTAGTATGCGATAAAATAAGTTTTTGTTCTATTATTTGTTATAGAAAACTTGATATAATGAATTGTGATCTCTCTCTCTGTTTCTTCCTCAGATGCCGCACCAGTTGGTGACAGAACAGTTCCTGATTTTGGAAAGAAGTATCATGTCAAAGGTACATTTCTGCCTAATTACACAGAACATCCCAGTACAGTACACTTGTTTTTCAGTATGTTTTTCAGGCCCCTGAAAGCTCACTGAGGTATTATGTGTTTAATTAGGAATGACCTATGAGGAGTTTCCGGATCCTCCTGAGGAGCATCAAATATTGGCCAATCCCCTTCAAGACTATGTCAGCACCTCCCCTGTTAGCCACGCCCACCGATTGTTCGGCCCCTTTAAGGAGAAGTTTAATCGTCAGTATGAAAGTGAGAAGGAGCACGAGGAGCGCGAAAACAACTTTGTACATGGTTTTCGGTGAGAAAAAAACATTACTTGATATTTATTTATATATAAGATTGTGAAATCACTGACATATTTTAAAATGTTCCTTTCCATTATCAAGTACATTAACATATTCTACTCAAAGCAACAGTACTTAGATTGCATTAAGAACACAATCACAATTCAGTTCAGTTTATAAGATTTTTATAAGATGTCAGATGATATCATTTGAAATTTCATTTCATTAATTTGAAACTTCAACTTTGATTTTCAGCCAGATTCTCTTGGTTACAGTAAACAGACATGCCAACTGCCTAGATAAAAGAAGTTAAAATGTATGATTACAAAATGTAAAGGTATCAAGCAGTCTGTTAAGTTGCCTTATTTAAGATACATATGCTTTCTTTTTTATATCCTCTTCCTGATCAGGAGTGTGCACTCTACAAACAGAGCCGGTCTTACATACAGCGCCGGTATCAATCACTTCGCTGACTGGTCAAAGAAAGAGAGGAGGAAGTACTGCTAAAATTGATTAGTTGACCTAATAATCGGTGACTGAGCAATGAAGTAAATAAACACCTCTCTTAATTAGAGGAAAAGTGTGTGAAATTACAGAGTTTGTTAACGACTAAGTTACTAAAACAAAAGAGAATTTGAAGTTGCACTAACTAAATGCATTGTTTTTCTACTAGTTTACTTCATTAGATTAAGAAAATTTAGTTGTAGTTAAATTAAGTTGCAGTTCGCAAGTGAAAAGCAGAATTAGAAGTTACACCCAGAATTTATCATGTAGTGGCTTTAAGTAACCAGAAACCACTTCATCCTTGTCAAGAAGACACAAAAAATCCTGCTTATTCAGAAGCTGAAGAAAGTCCATATGGCATCAAAGTACCACGAGAGATTCGAGAGCAACTGATTGGAGAACGCTTCTCCAGAGCGACTGCACGAGCTGTGATGACGACAGCTATTTCCTGATTGGCCAGAATTAACAATGATGTGCTTTTTGTGTTTATGACACTATAAAAACTCTATTTATGTATGTTATTGTAACTGTATGGATTGTTCTGTTCAATAATAATAATAAAAAAGGTTTAAAATACTCTTTTCATGTAATTCATGTAATTCAATGTTATATTGGTTTATGTTTATCAAAATAAAACCCATAAAAATATAAAGTTTATATAAAGTGTCCGACTTGTTTTCAAATCTTCTGATCAGTAAGGGAAGATCCATCCCAACTCAAACCACTGGAGTTGTTTGGATTACTTGAACATGACCTTTATGTCCTTTTTGGAGCTTGGACTGTTAGATCCATTGGATTTCATAGGATGAGAAATGGCACAACGTATGATTTCACCCTAAGGCATCAATTTATTCATCAACTTTCTTAATCTCGAAACTCCATTTCTCCAAAAGGGAAATTTTTTTTGGGGTTATCTAAAATAGATAACATTCAGTGGAGGAAAACATGGTTATTACCATATAAATACTGTATATTGTTACAGATCCCTTGTTCCCCTGGACTCCATTTCCCATGATCCTCCTGTTTCGTCACCTGCACTCACTTCCCTCGTCAGCTCCTCATCGTCACTCATCACCTGCGCTGCCCACGGCCCCTGACCCGCCATGGCTGCCCACGGCCCCTGACCCGCCATGGCAGCCCACGGCCCCCTGCCATGGCTGCCCACGGCCCCTGACCCGCCATGGCTGCCCACGGCCCCTGACCCGCCATGGCTGCCCACGGCCCCTGACCCGCCATGGCTGCCCACGGCCCCTGACCCGCCATGGCTGCCCACGGCCCCTGACCCGCCATGGCTGCCCACGGCCCCTGACCCGCCATGGCTGCCCACGGCCCCTGACCCGCCATGGTTCTTGGACCTGCCCTGGAGACCTCCACTCCAGTCTACTCCTCCCCCAGCACTGGCATGAGGTCTCCAGGGCGCCCGCCCCCCTCCCGGTTGTTCCATCTATGGCGCAAGGACGTGCCTACCGGGAGGGGGAGGTACTGTTACAGATCCCTTGTTCCCCTGGACTCCATTTCCCATGATCCTCCTGTTGTGTCACCTGCACCTCCTTGTCCGTTCTGTTTGTTAGTTGCTAGTTTGGTGTACTCTGCCCTTTGTGTTCATTAAAGTATTGTATGTGTAGCGCCCCCTACCTGTCTTTCTGTTAATTAAATAGAGCAGCGCACCAGATTCATTAACTATGTGCCTACAGATGTTGAAGTTAGGCCCCTCTGGTGTCACAAATTAATTACTTCTTTATAAAGCTATTTATAATTATGAACTATTCTAAATGTGATATATTTAATGTATTATACATATACTATAATAAATAGTCAAGCACAAACTCTTAGATGGATAACAAAAGATAAAGGATTTAATTAGAACAGAAATAGAAAGTCAAAAATAGAATTTGAGTGATGTGATGCATTCACACAATCACATAGACTTTAAATCTGACCAAATTAACCCCCCAAAAAGGCTATATCGCAGGTGACAGGAGTACAGAAATGGTCTCTGTAACAAAACACTCAGAATAAAAAAGAAAACTAAGTGAATTCACTTGGAATGAAATGTACAAAATTATTCACTCTGGATGTCAGTAATCACTTTGAATACTCACAGTTGATAAGCGCGCTGGATAACAACATATAGGACGATTAAACACTGTGGTGCGAATCAAACAGCGATCTTGGAATCCTGTAGTAGGCCTCCCGCAGCTCCTCGATCTCGCTCTCCCTCGCCAGCCGATGAAACGCTCCTCCCACGCAGCCAGAGGAACCCCAAATATCGCGGGTATTTGGGGCGCTATCTGGTCCTCAATGTCTCCCTCGTTGTCCCGAAAACAACAATGCTTACTTTCGCCAATCTGTTTTGTTTAAATGTTCCGCTAATTTAATAGTCCGGTTCAGATGAATAACATAAACCGTACGGGATATTAAGGAAACAGTCCGTACGCTGACGACACCGGAATGTCGTATAAACACTCACAGCGAACTCACAATAAACACAAATAAACAGGACTCGGGTTTCACACACGATCAATATTACAGTTTCAGATTTTTTAAACTTGTAAACTATTCACCACTCTATTACCGCATACCGCGCGTCTCTCTCATCCCTTGCATATCTCGCCTTCCCCCCTTGTTCCTCCTCCCCCCACCAAAACATCCACTCAAAATACCTAACGCATAGGCGCGGGCGGGACTTAACTCTCTTGAACCAATAAAGTAATGAAAGACCTTGTAGGTTAAAACCACATTTTTCACATGTGCATAACACTCTAACTTGATATATGTTCTTAAAAGCATACATCCACTTATTTAATATATCAATATATAAAGCAGTGGACTCATTACCTGTAGAATATTATTCTACTGGGTTACATATGTTTGTGGAAATCCGTGATCTGCCTCATCTCTATACCAGCTACCGTAACATACATAATTATTTTTCTAGCATGTTATATGTTTGGCAGCAGTTCTTCTAACCCTAAATGATGGAGTGTGTATCTTTTCATTTCTTAAACAACCATGTAGGAAGACACATCGTGGCCTTATTCCAGGATGACAAAGCCATTCACTAAAAAGGCCTTTGGGATGTGCTGGAGGAGACTTTACAGAGTGCTCGACTCTTGCATTATCAATACAAGATCTTGGCCCAAAATTGATGCACCTCTTTGATGGAAATATATGTTGTTAATTCTTGGTCTAGGAACATTTAGTCCTGGGCTTAGATTAAGCCAGGATTCGGCCTTAATTCAATTAGGACATTTGGTGTGTCCTAGAAAGTATGTATTTGGTAAATATGTGTTATAGCAGTAAAATGTAATCAGGTTAACTTTATCGAGGGAGAAGTCGAAAACGAAGTCAAGATAGAATTAGATTTATATTTAGAATGATAAAGTTTATGTTGTATAACAATTTTTCCAAAATCAGATCCGGCCTCACAGTGAACTCTCTTTACCTTATACAGGTGAAAACTGAAGAATAGTCTGAACAAATAACTGTCCTGTTAGGCCTCACATCCTGTACCCATCAATCTCATAAATAGCTAAAGAGTATATAAATAGTTTAATTTGCTATTTATTTACACATCAGCTATATATAGTTCTATGTTCTCACTGTAAATCAATGTTTAACACAGTGAACTTCAGCCTATTGTAAACAATGCTTCATATAACACTCAAACAACCACTTACGAGCTGGCTGATCTTCAATTTGAGCTTATTCTAGTAATTTAAAGCTGCAGTGCGTAAGTTTTGCCTCTTTATCGCCAACTCTGTTTGAAACCTGCAATTGCAGTTATTTGTGGAATTATCATTTTTAACCAAAAAAAGTTACGGACTGCAACTTTAAAGTTAATTTATTTCTCCTAACTTCTAATGGCTTTTTGCATATTTCAACCAATAATTTAGGAATTATGTTTGCAGTGCATTTTGCCCAGGGGTGAAAAGTGGACTGATTACAGGCGTCCTCAACAATCACCCCCACAGTCTTTACCAAGGGTTATCAAACATAGTCCTTGTCCCAGTTCAATAAATATTTGTTCACCCCCCAATGACCACTCATGTCATATGACGTTAATTCAGTCCCTTTGTGTGTTTTTATTGTGACCTTCTGTTACTGGCGTGAACATTCAGACTCTTTCAGACGGATGAAAGCTGGTTGTCCATCTCCAGTGGAAGTCTGTCTGGTTTCTTCAGATTGCACTATGTGGCGTCTTCTAGCTGGGTTTGTGCTTCTGCTGTGTGCTGCAGGTAAGGAGAAAACAACAAGACAACAGGAGGAAAACACAAAAGCGTATGATAGTTGATCTTGTGATTTAATGTCTGCGAAACATTTCCTGTGATGTTTTTAACACTAAACTTGTTGCACAAGTATACAATAGTATATTTGGCTGTTTTTAATAGGCAAGTTGATTCAGTGAATTGTGATCTCTCTCTGTTTCTTCCTCAGATACAACACCAGTGGCCCTTGGTGAGAACAGAACAGTTCCTGATTTTGGAAAGAAGTATAATGTCAAAGGTACATTTCTGCCTAATTACACAGAACATCCCAGTACAGTACACTTGTTTTTCAGTATGTCACATGTGCCTCTTTTCTGTAGGTGAGCTGAATTTGCCTCATTCTGGTGATTCTGGGCTAAAGGAACCGTTTGAAGTTTGGTACGACCTCGAGGGGAACAGAAGTCGCATCGACTATCGTAACAGTCAGTGATCTTCTCATGATAAAGTCACATAGTGTTAAAATCTAAATAGATTATGTATGTAATTTCTCTTCATTGCTGCTCTCTATACAGGTACAGTGCACACTTTTCTGATTGGAAATGACTTGGATTATGGCGTTATTTACCAGATCACACCAGTGCCAATTAAAGCAATTAAATATTTTCAGCTTAAAGGAACAAAGGAGGATCCAATACGTCCACAGGCGGCACTGCCTGATCTGCAGGGCTTTGAAGTATGTACACTGGAACACAAAAGATATTTTGAAAAATGTCTCAGTGTTGTTTTATTGTCCATGAGATGAAATTCAGTGGGGTTCAGTGTTGTTTTGGACTCCACTGACTTTCATTGTATAGACAAAAACAGTTAAAACTATCCAAAATGTTGTCTTGTGCTGTGTAGAAGAAAGTCATACAGGTTTAGAAAGATACGAATGACATTAAATCCCATAGATTCAATTAACTGTAATGCAAACCAAATCAACTTTTTTGTCCAGTTTGAGAAGATGGAGGATTACGCAGGCGTTCAGTGTGAGGTCTGGAAGAAGGTCACACAGGCTGGTCATAAGAAGAACACATATCGTCTGTGGGTCAAACGTCCAGAGGGAAGTGATTCCCCAGCCGTCCCGTACCACTTTGAGATGGAGGGCTTCAACACTCTTTTGGAGTCCCACAATGACAAATACATGATTGACTACAGTGACTTCAGCTCACAAACTGAATCGGACATTTTCACACCCCCTGGCGGTAACTGGAGAACACATTCAGTGACACGCCTCTTTTACACTTACAGACCATCTGATCAAAAGCTCACTGAGGTATTATGTGTTTAATTAGGAATGACCTATGAGGAGTTTCCGGATCCTCCTGAGGAGCATCAAATATTGGCCAATCCCCTTCAAGACTATGTCAGCACCTCCTCTGTTAGCCACGCCCACCGATTGTTCGGCCCCTTTAAGGAGAACTTTGAGCGTCAGTATAAAAGTGAGAAGGAGCACGAGGAGCGCGAGAACTACTTTGTACATAATCTTCGGTGAGAAAAAAAACATTACTTGATATTTATTTATATATAAAAGATTGTGAAAATACACCCCAATTGTATTATTTACATTAACTATTAATTAAGCAATACAGTATGAGAGTCTATGCTATATTGTAAATAGTCATAATTAAATAACTTAGGAAATGACAACTTGAAAACCAAGCCTCCCCAGACAGAACCATCCTGTGTCTGGAGTGTCCCAACAGTCCTCAATTAGCATATTGATGAATCTCTTGCATCATATAGGCATTAGTACAGTGATGATGAAGGCCATTGTACCACGTTTAATTCACATATAGGCCCAACATTAAAGTGATTTCTGAAGTACTTGGACAGTAAAGAGTTCCATCCATATTCGTTCAGTCATATTATAAAGCTGCTTCTAGCACTTTTTGTGTGCTGCTCCAATCCATTTTTTATAGTGACTGGCATTTCTGGGAAGCTTAATTTTATATTATAATTTTTGAGTGTATCCCTCTTCCTCCTCAGGAGTGTGCACTCTACAAACAGAGCCGGTCTTACATACAGCCTCGGTATCAACCAGTTTGCTGATTGGTCAGAGGAAGAGTGGAGGAAGTACTGCTAAAATTGATTAGTTGACTTAATAATCTGTGACTGAACAATGAAATAAATAAACACCTCTCTTAATTAGAGGAAAAGTGTGTGAAAAATTGAAGTTGCACTAACTTGAGTGCATTGTCTTTCTACTAGTTTACTTTATTAGATTAAGAAAATTTAGTTGTAGTTAAATTAAGAAAAGCTGAATTAGACGTTACACCCAGAATTGATCATGTAGTGGCCAGAAACCACTTCATCCTTGTCAAGAAGACACAAAAAATCCTGCTTATTCAGAAGCTGAAGAAAGTCCATATGGCATATGGCATCAAAGTACCACGAGAGATTCGAGAGCAACTGATTGGAGAACGCTTCTCCAGAGCGACTGCACGAGCTGTGATGACGACAGCTATTTCCTGATTGGCCAGAATTAACAATGATGTGCTTTTTGTGTTTATGACACTATAAAAACTCTATTCATGTATGTTATTGTAACTGTATGGATTGTTCTGTTCAATAATAATAATAAAAAAGGTTTAAAAAACTCTTTTCATGTAATTTAATGTTATATTGGTTTATCAAAATAAAACCCATAAAAATATAAAGTTTATATAAAGTGTCCAACTTGTTTTTGAATTTTCTGATCAGTAAGGGAAGATCCATCCCGACTCAAACCACTGGAGTTGTTTGGATTACTTGAACATGACCTTTATGTCCTTTTTGGAGCTGGGACTGTTCGATCCATTGGATGACATAGGATGAGAAAATGGCACAACGTATGATTTCACCCTGAGTCATCAATTTATTCATCAACTTTCTCAATCTCGAGTTTTTGGGGTTCTAGGAAAACTACCATATAAATACTGTTTACCCAAAAAAGTGAAAGTTTTGCATAATATTGTAATGCTCTTGTGTCGAAAATTTGTGATTTAGCTGATATATGCACCTTCTGTAAAAAATAAAGTGAAGATATTTGTAATTTATGTTTCTCATGTAATGTTTCATCGCTTTTCTGGAAAGATTTGAGTTCCTATTGTTTTTCTAAAGTTAATATGAACTGTAATTTACACATTTATAAGGATGTTATTTGCTTAAAACAAATCTTTAGAATCTACTGTTAACTTTCTTATCCTTGGGGCAAAATTCTGTTTTCACAAAGGTTTCTTTAAAAAATGCCTGCTTTTATAGATTTTTTATGTCAAGTAACATTTAATCAAATCACTAAGAATAATTACACTTTAAAAAATGCTGGGTTAAAAACAACCAAGTTGGGTTAAATACGGACAAACCCAGTGATTGGGTTGTTTTAACCCAGTGGTTGGGTTAAATGTTTGACCCAACCTGCTGGGCAGTTTTATTTAACTCAACTATTGTTTAAAAATGACTATATGGCTGGCTTAAAATGAGCCCAAAATAGGTTGGAAATTAAAAATCAGACACATAATTACTAGAGGCAACAAAAATATCAAAAGGTGAACATTCATTAAAAAGCAATTTAATCCATGTTAATTATTATTAATTAAACATATTAATAAATGTTAATTTCCAACCTATTTTGGGTTCATTTTAAGTGATCAATAAAGTATTTTTTAAACATTAGTTGAGTTGAATAAATCTACCCAGCAGGTTGGGTTTAAGATTCAACCCAACAGCTGGGTCAAAACAACCCAATCGCTGGGTTTGTCCATTTTTAACCCAACATTTTTTTTAGAGTGTAATATCAAAAAATGCATTTCTTTTTTGAAGAGATATGATGAAATCTTAAGGATTAATACTTGTTTTGGTGTTGTTGTTTTTTTTGTTTGTTTTTTTATCCTCTTTTCTTTCTTTGACAATGACTGTTAAAAAAGAAAGAACATAAAGAAAAGCAGGAACAAAACAATTTATTTATTTTTTCTCTTCCATATGTTCAGATGACTGGACGTATTGTTGATGCATTCTGTGTAATGTATGCAAAGTTGTATTTCATGTAATCTCTAAATTGTTTGCAATAATAATAATAAAGATTTCGCTCTGAGGCACCAAGCCAGAATCGCCACAGGGCGGATCATAACCTTCAAACATGGCGGAGGAAGAGAGATCCATTGACTGTAAGTTTTATATTTTACCCACAACATCTCATCTGCATTGCTTTTATCTTGCCATTACAGTCATGTATATTACGTAGCCTATATAAAACTATTTTATGCATGTTATGATCTATTTTACACAGCGAAATAGCGTTTGAGGACTGAAATGACAGAATCGTCAGCAAGCTTACTATAGCCTATCTATATATGGCGCAGTGAATGTAACAGCACGAGTAATATTATTAAATGTTCCTAAAGCATTGGACGCTACATTAAATTACAAAATCCGTTTAATGTTGGAGAGCGGGGACAGCTGCAAAACTTTACATTTCCTTCAGTTTCTCTGAGACTGTTTGTAATGAAAAGCTGCTGCTGTTCCATCAGCGCCCCCTACAGTCAAAGTGAATTTGCATTTTCATTCAGTTCGTCTGCTGTTTTTGTTTTTTGCAAATTGTGCAGGTGTGTCTTATAATTATAGCATACTTTCACAAAACAAAAGTCAAACCATTCTGTTTTTGCTTTATATTTTGAAATCTAATTTTAAATAGTGATAGTTGAAAATAACTGATGCTACATGTGTGTTTGCATCATGATTAAAATGCAGTGCTTGCCTGTAATTTCAAATGGCTCCTTATACAGTACTGTGCAAAAGCCACCATTAGATGTTGTTTTAGCAATGATGTAATGACCACATTTAATTATTTCTCAGTCTCTATTAGAATATAACCAGAAAATACAGTAAATTTGTATGTAGGACTTTGAAAATCTTGAAGTGTTTCCAGTTAAAGGCACAGTATGTAGATTTAATGCAGCTAGAGGTCGTCTATTCAAAACAAAGGCGTAGCTTGATGACACTGAACAAATACATTTGCTTAAAAAAAATCGGCAACTGGCAATGAAAGCAAAGAATCAAAGCAGTTCTCCTTATTAAAGGGCTGCAACACATTTCCTGTGATGTTTTTAACACTAAACCTGCTACGCAATGCAATAGTATATTTGGCTATGCGCAATCTCTCTCTCTTTCTGCCTCACATGCCACACCAGTCGGTGGCAGAACAGTTCCTGATTTTGGAAAGAAGTATCATGTCAAAGGTACATTTCTGCCTAATTACACAGAACATCCCAGTACAGTACACTTGTTTTTCAGTATGTCACATGTGCCTCTTTTCTGTAGGTGAGCTGAATTTGCCTCATTCTGAAGATTCTGATCCAGAACCGTTTGAAGTTTGGTACGACCTCGAGGGGAACAGAAGTCGCATCGACTATCGTAACAGTCAGTGATCTTCTGATGATAAAGTCACACAGTGTTAAAATCTAAATAGATTATGTATGTAGTTTCTCTTCATTGCTGCTCTCTATACAGGTACAGTGCGCACTTTTCTGATTGGAAACGACTTGGATTATGGCGTCATTTACCAGATCACACCAGTGCCAATTAAAGAAATTAAATATTTCCAGCTTAAAGGAACAAAGGAGGATCCAATACGTCCACAGGCGGCACTGCCTGATCTGCAGGGCTTTGAAGTATGTACTACTTAAAGTGCTTTTTTCATTTTCACCTTTCTCTAGTGTGTAATGTTGCTGTTTGAGCATGTTGCTCCAGCGGGAGTTTTATTCTTTATATCAGTGTCACTGTTTCTGAACTCCCTGAAATGTGTGAATATGTGAATAAAATCATTGTTTTTGTCCAGTTTGAGAAGATGGAGGATTACGCAGGCGTTCAGTGTGAGGTCTGGAAGAAGGTCACACAGGCTGGTCATAAGAAGAACACATATCGTCTGTGGGTCAAACGTCCAGAGGGAAGTGATTCCCCAGCCGTCCCGTACCACTTTGAGATGGAGGGCTTCAACACTCTTTTGGAGTCCCACAATGACAAATACATGATTGACTACAGTGACTTCAGCTCACAAACTGAATCGGACATTTTCACACCCCCTGGAGGTAACTGGAGAACACACATTCAGTGACACGCCTCTTTTACACTTACAGACCATCTGATCAAAAGCTCACTGAGGTATTATGTGTTTAATTAGGAATGACCTATGAGGAGTTTCCAGATCCTCCTGAGGAGCATCAAATATTGGCCAATCCCCTTCAAGACTATGTCAGCACCTCCCCTGTTAGCCACGCCCACCGATTGTTCGGCTCCTTTAAGGAGAAGTTTAATCGTCAGTATGAAAGTGAGAAGGAGCACGAGGAGCGCGAGAACTACTTTATACATAGTGTTCGGTGAGGAAAAACAACAAACATTATAATGTAGAAGTAGTAAGTCTATGAAACTGTCTAATTTAAGATATTTTTTGTTTAACATCCTCTTTCTCCTCAGCTGTGTGCACTCTACGAACAGAGCCGGTCTAACATTCAGCTGCGGTATCAATCACTTCGCTGATTGGTCAAAGGCAGAAAAGGCCAGGATGACAGGAGGTTTAATAATTCCAGATCAGATAAAGGAAGATACAAAATAGTCCTCACACATTTCTTTGAGTCTGTTGCCAACGAACAAGTAGTTCAGCTCACTTATACTGTCCTCTGATGAGATTAGTGTAATTTAATATTTTTCAAAATTTTTATTTGAATAATTACATTTGGTTAAATTGAGTATCTGCATCTTCAAGCCATTTTGGCAACATGTATCATTTTCAGTTTATGGTTTGTAGTTGATCTGTTTATAAAGTGATCATGGTGACGTTGGTTATCAAACCCCAAATGTATTGACAAGCTAATGATTAAAATACTGATTAAAACCATATGTTTTGTCTTTGATTAAATGTACATAACATCAGTAGATGAAAAATGACTACCACATCAATAAGTTCTAATCTTGCAAAACCTCTTACTATTCAAAAATGTGTTTTAAAACCAGTTCACTATTAACTACATTGGGTTAATTTTTAAAAAAGAAATAAAATAAACATTCTGTATAATTGCAATACATTTTTTTTTTTAAATATTACATTTATATGCTTATTTAAGTTGGTCTATATTTTGTTCACAGTGGCAGTAGCTCATCTCATGTTTCAAGCATTTCTGCAAAAGTTATTTTCCATCTCTCATTTCACTTAAATCTTGGTGAGAGAATAAACCTGTTTCATTTTCACATTTATTTCAGATTTTCAAAGATTTAGTCAAAACTTTTTTAGCAGTTGGTTGTATTGAAAAAGATGTGTGCTTATGATCTTTTTCTGCCTCTAAATTGGTCCTTAATCCAATTCCACCCTAAAACAAATATGGGTTTCTGCCTCTTCATAGACCTGAGTCAGGGTAGAGCCATATTGTATGTGTTATAGCAGTAAAATGTTGTTTGGTTAATTTCGAGGGTGACAAAACTTGAAGTCAAGGTATAATTAGATTTATATTTAGAATTATAAAATGTATGCATTTTTCATTTTTCATGCATTTATGTTCATTTTTTTCCAAAATCAGATCTGGCCTCGTAGTGAACTCTCTTTACCTTATACAGATGAAAACTGAAGAAGTGTCTTGAAAAAATAACCGTCCAGTTAGGCCTCACATCCTCTATCCATTCTAATGCCTATAAAATAGCTAATGTTTCAGCTGTGAAAACACAGAAAGACCATTATTTAATCTACTGCCTTATCTCAGTCTGTAAGGTGAGAAATAAACATGACACAATTAGTCCAGTTGAGATTTGGACCCTTTGATTCATCTATATAAATTCAAACATTGTCTTATGGTAACAGATCAATCTCATAAATAAATAAAGAGTAATAGTTTAATTTACTATTTATTTACACATCAGCTATTTATTTGGGAGATTGATCTATGTTATCACTGTAAATCAATGTGCAACTCACTGAACTTCACAGTAAACAGTGCTTTATATAACACTCAAACAACCAGTTACGAGCTGGACGATCTTCAACTTGAGCTTATTCTAGTAATTTAAAGTTAATTTGTTTATTTTAACTTCTAATGGCTTTTTGTATATTTCAACCAATAATTCAGGAATTACTTTTAAAAGCACCATCACATATTAACATTTTTCCCAGGGGTGAAAGATGGACTGATTACAGGCGTCCTCAGTGATCGGAGCGGTATCAAACACAGACCTTGTCCTGGATCAATATTTGTCCACCAGTGACCCTCATGTCAAATTTTTATTTTGACCTTCTGTTACATAATTGGTCACTAGTGCAAACTCTCATGTTAAGACTCTTTCAGACGGACGAAAGTTTGTTCTCCATCTCCAGTGGAAATCTGTCTGGTTTCTTCAGATTGCACTATGTGGCGTCTTCTAGCTGGGTTTGTGCTTCTGCTGTGTGCTGCAGGTAAAGAGAAAACAACAAGACAACAGGAGGAAAACACAAAAGCGTATGATAGTTGATCTTCAGATCAATATTTCCTGTGATGTTTTTAACACTAAACATGTTGTGCAAGTATGCAATGGTATATTTATTTATGTGTTTTAATAGAAAAGTTGATACAGTTTGTGTGATCTCTCTCTCTGTTTCTTCCTCAGATGCCGCACCAGTTGGTGACAGAACAGTTCCTGATTTTGGAAAGAAGTATCATGTCAAAGGTACATTTCTGCCTAATTACACAGAACATCCCAGTACAGTACACTTGTTTTTCAGTATGTCACATGTGCCTCTTTTCTGTAGGTGAGCTGAATTTGCCTTATTCTGATGTTTCTGGGCTAAAGGAACCGTTTGAAGTTTGGTACGACCTCGAGGGGAACAGAAGTCGCATCGACTATCGTAACAGTCAGTGATCTTCTCATGATAAAGTCACATAGTGTTAAAATCAAAATAGATTATGTATGTAGTTTCTCTTCATTGCTGCTCTCTATACAGGTACAGTGCGCACTTTTCTGATTGGAAACGACTTGGATTATGGCATCATTTACAAGATCACACCAGTCAATACTGAGACCGAAGTTCAAGCTATTAAATATTTTCAGCTTAAAGGAACAAAGGAGGATCCAATACGTCCACAGGCGGCACTGCCTGATCTGCAGGGCTTTGAAGTATGTACTCTTGTTTAAATATTTTCCAAAATGTCATCTTGTGCTCTGTAGAAGAAAGTCATACAGGTTTAGAAAGATATGAATGACATTAAATCTCATAGATTCAATTAACTGTAATGCAAACGAAATTAACACAGAGTCTGAAATGTTTATGTCATTTTTATTTTCGTCCAGTTTGAGAAGATGGAGGATTACGCAGGCGTTCAGTGTGAGGTCTGGAAGAAGGTCACACAGGCTGGTCATAAGAAGAACACATATCGTCTGTGGGTCAAACGTCCAGAGGGAAGTGATTCCCCAGCCGTCCCGTACCACTTTGAGATGGAGGGCTTCAACACTCTTTTGGGGTCCCACAATGACAAATACATGATTGACTACAGTGACTTCAGCTCACAAACTGAATCAGACATTTTCACACCCCCTTTAGGTAACTGGAGAACACATTCAGTGTCATGCCTCTTTTACACTTACAGACCATCTGATCAAAAGCTCACTGAGGTATTATGTGTTTAATTAGGAATGACCTATGAGGAGTTTCCGGATCCTCCTGAGGAGCATCAAATATTGGCCAATCCCCTTCAAGACTATGTCAGCACCTCTCCTGTTAGCCACGCCCACCGATTGTTCGGCTCCTTTAAGGAGAAGTTTAATCGTCTGTATAAAAATGAGAAGGAGCACGAGGAGCGTGAGAACTACTTTGTACATGGTTTTCGGTGAGAAAAAACAACAAACATTATAATGTTGAAGTAGTAAGTCTGTGAACTTGTCTGATGCTTTTTTTTTAACATCGTCTTTCTCCTCAGGTATGTGCACTCTATGAACAGAGCCGGTCTTACATACAGCCTCGGTATCAACCAGTTTGCTGATTGGTCAGAGGCAGAGCTGGCCAGGAGGAGAGGTTTAATAATTCCAGAACGGAAAAAGACTGTTACAGAATAGTCCTCACACATTTATTTGAGTCTGTTGCCAATGTATGATACAGTTTAATAAACTTTGTCTGTGTCTTTTGATGTTTGTCATTAAAATCTAAAGGTGAAAAAACAAGAATTCACCGTTTTAACAAGTGACTACTAGACTGTCTTCTGATGAAATTAGTGTAATTTAATCTTTGTCTAAATCATTTTTTGAATAATTACATTTGGTTAAATTGAGTATCTGCATCAAACTATTGTTTTAAAACCAGTGTTTACTTTTGCTTAAATTGCTTTTTGCACGCATGATGGTGGATATATAAACACACACAAAGATGAAGATGAAGGCAAATAGGTAGCTTAATATTTAATAAATCCAACAGGTAATCCAAAAGAACAGAGCAACATGCAACACATCTAAAACAGACGACACCACCAGACTGAATCAGAACTGAACATACACTCTAAAAAATGCTGGGTTAAAAACAACCCAAGTTGGGTTGAAAATGGACAAACCCAGCGACTGGGTTGTTTTAACCCAACTGTTGGGTTAAATGTTTGCCCTACACCCACTGTAAACATTTCTCTTTGTGAGGTTTGGTTTGGAGTGGCTGAAATGCATCTTTACGCACAACTGCCAGCCTGCATGGAGAGCTTCTTGAGACTCCAGAGACACCAGAAGCTTCAAATACCTGTTTGCTGCTCAGCACTGGCTTTTTTATAGCTGCCCTTTTAATACAATTAATTTTTTTGACCGGAACTTTCCTCAATAAGCCTTTATCTGACCGAGTTCTGCTGTGCTCTAAATCACTCACAAATCTTATGATAATTTGATAATCTCTATTCAGTTTTCACACAATATTAGTTGTTTTCATGCCTTTTGCACAACATTGCACCATTTCATGCTTTTCATCTTCAGAAAGATCTTTCTTCCTCTCCATATTGCATGAAAACTGTGACTTGCTTAATAATGTGGAACAACCTCAAAGAAGGGTTTCCATAGATCTGGCAAATTATTTTGTCTGAGATTGATACCAGTTATCTAAAAAGACATGGATAAATAAATGAACAAACATTTTCTTAGACAAACTAAAATCTGAATGTTTATTGTACTGAAATCCTACTGATATGTCAATTGCATAATAATTTGGAACGCAGTGTATATTTAGGAGATTGATTTATATTATCACAGTAAATCAATGTTCATCTAACAGAACTTCAGCCCATTGTAAACAGTGCTTTATATAACGGTCACCCTGATTTTGCCAAGTAAGACATGTTCCTGGATTCAGCATCTTTGTTGATCTTGGAACAACATTCCAATCAACCAATCAGATTTGTGGGACGTTTACTGTTTATGACAGTTTAGGCTTGCAACCAGGGTTAGGTGCTTCTACATCAGTGTTATTCACCTTTCCCCTCTGATTTTAAGGATAAGTTATGGGTAGGATTAGGTTTAGGGGTAGGAATAGGGTTAAAGGATTAGTTCACTTTTAAATAAAATTTTCCTGATAATTTACTCACCCCCATGTTATCCAAGATGTGCATGTTTTACTTTCTTCAGTCGAAAAGAAATTAAGGTTTTTGATGAAAACATTCCAAGATTATTCTCCTTTATAGTGGACTTCAATGGACTCCCGACGGTTGAAGGTCAAAATTACAGTTTCAGTGCAGCTTCAAAGGGCTTTAAATGATACCAGACGAGGAATAAGGGTAAACTGCATTTACGTATTCTTCAAAAAGCTTACGCTGTATGTCCTACACCTTCCCTATTCAATTTGAGCTTATTCATGTAATTTAAAGTTTAATTCAGAAATTACTTGTAGTGAAATCAAGGACAACGATCACCCACGCAGTCTCTATTGAGGGTTATCAAACATAGTCCTTGTCCTGGTTCAGTAAATATTTGTCCACCCCCAGTAAATCCTTATGTCATATGACGTTAATTCAGTCCCTCCGCCGTGTGCTTTTATTGTGACCTTCCATTACGTTTGGTCACTGGAGTGAACACTCAGACTTTTTCAGACGGACAAAAGCTTATTATTCATCTCTAGTGGAAGTCTGTCTGGTTTCTTCAGATTGCACTATGTGGCGTCTTCTAGCTGGGTTTGTGCTTCTGCTGTGTGCTGCAGGTAAGGAGAAAACAAGACAACAGGAGGAAAACAAAAAAGTGGATGATAGTTGATTTCCAGATCAACATTTCCTGTGATTTTTTTTTTTTTAATTATGCAATGGTATATTTAGCTATGTGTTTTAATAGGCAAGCTGATATAATGAATTGTGATCTCTCTCTGTTTCCTCCTCAGATGCCGCACCAGTCGGTGACAGAACAGTTCCTGATTTTGGAAAGAAGTATCATGTCAAAGGTACATTTCTGCCTAATTACACAGTGCATCCCAGTACAGTACACTTGTTTTTCAGTATGTCACATGTGCCTCTTTTCTGTAGGTGAGCTGAATTTGCCTCATTCTGGTGATTCTGGGCTAAAGGAACCGTTTGAAGTTTGGTACGACCTCGAGGGGAACAGAAGTCGCATCGACTATCATAATGGTCAGTGATCTTCTCATGATAAAGTCACAAAGTGTTAAAATCTAAATTGATTATTATACAGTTTCTCTTCATTGCTGCTCTCTATACAGGTACAGTGCACACTTTTCTGATTGGAAATGGCTTGGATTATGGCGTCATTTACCAGATCACACCAGTCACCACTGACACTGAAATTCAAGCTATTAAATGTTTTGAGGTTAAAGGAACAAAGGAGGATCCAATACGTCCACAGGCGGCACTGCCTGATCTGCAGGGCTTTGAAGTATGTACACTGGAACACAAAAGATATTTTGAAAAATGTCTCAGTGTTGTTCTTTTTTGTCCATATGATAAAAGTCAGCAGGGTTCAGTGTTGTTTTGGACTCCACTGATATTCACTGTATAGACAAAAACAGTTGAAACTTTATCCAAAACGTCACCTTGTGCTGTGTAGAAGAAAGTCATACAGGTTTAGAAAAATATGAATGACATTAAATCCCATAGATTCAATTAACTGTAATGCAAACCAAATCAACAGAGTCTGAAATGTTTATGTAATTTTTTATTTTCGTCCAGTTTGAGAAGATGGAGGATTTCTCAGGCGTTCAGTGTGAGGTCTGGAAGAAGGTCACACAGGCTGGTCATAAGAAGAACACATATCGTCTGTGGGTCAAACGTCCAGAGGGAAGTGATTCCCCAGCCGTCCCGTACCACTTTGAGATGGAGGGCTTCAACACTCTTTTGGAGTCCCACAAAGATAAATACATGATTGACTACAGTGACTTCAGCTCTGCTGAATCGGACATTTTCACACCCCCTTTAGGTAACTGGAGAACACATTCAGTGACACGCCTCTCTTACACTTACAGACCATCTGATCAAAAGCTCACTGAGGTATTATGTGTTTAATTAGGAATGACCTGTGAGGAGTTTCCGGATCCTCCTGAGGAGCATCAAATATTGGCCAATCCCCTTCAAGACTATGTCAGCACCTCCCCTGTTAGCCACGCCCACCGATTGTTCGGCTCCTTTAAGAAGAAGTTTGAGCGTCAGTATGAAAGTGACAAAGAGCATGAGGAGCGTGAGAGCTACTTCATACATACTCTTCGGTGAGGAAAAACAACAAACATTATAATATAGAAGTAGTAAGTCTATGAATCTGTCTGATTTTAGATACATATGCTTTATTGTTCAACATCCTCTTTTTTCTCAGGCATGTGCACTCTACCAACAGAGCCGGTCTTACATTCAGCGTTGGTATCAATCACTTCGCTGATAAATCAGCCGCAGAGAAGGCCAGGATGACAGGAGGTTTAATAATTCCAGATCTGATAAAGGCAGATACAAAATAGTCCTCACACATTTCTTTGAGTCTGTTGCCAGCGTTTATGTTAGAGTTTGATAAACTAAAGAGAAAATCTAAAGGTGAAAAAAATGAGAATTCACTGTTTAAACAAGTAGCTCAGCTCACTTATACTGTCCTCTGAAGATTTTTTTTTTTTTTTTTTTTTGAATAATTACATTTGGTTAAATTGAGTATCTGCATCTTCAAGCTATTTTGGCAACATGTGTCATTTTCAGTTTATGGTTTGTAGTTGATCTGTTTATAAAGTGATCATGGTGACGTTGGTTATCAAACCCCGGATGTATTGACAAGCTAATGATTAAAATACTGATTAAAACCATATGTTTTGTCTTTGATTAAATGTACATAACATCAGTAGATGAAAAATGACTGCCACATCAATAAGTTCTAATTTTGCAAAACTATTCAAAAATGTGTTTTAAAACCAGTGTTCACTATTAAAAGGGCTGATTTTTTTTTTTTTTTTTTTTTTATAAATAAAATTAACACTCTGTATAATTGCAATATATAATTTTTAAAAAAAGTATTACATTTATATGCTTATTTATTTAAGTTGGTCTACATTTTGATCAGTGGCAGTAGCTCATCTGCAAAAGTTACTTTCCATCTCTCATTTCACTTCAAACTCATTTTCACATTTATTTCTGATTTTCAATGATTCGTTTAGTCAAAACTTTTTTAGCAGTTTGCTGTACTGAAAAAGATATCTGCTTATGATCTTTTTCTGCCTATAACTTAGTCCGTAATCCAATTCCATCATAATACAACTATGGTTTTCTGCCTCTTCAGAGCTTAGTCAGTAGAGCCATGTCAAATTTCTGACATGAAAACGAGGCTTAAGTATGACAAACAAATATGAAATTGAATAATAGAAATAAACCTATTCACATAAAAGAATGGGGAGACCACAGCACAACTGTTTGCTTGACAATAGTAACCGGTGTATTTAAAAAAAAAATAATAATAAAAAAATGAGACAAAATAACATATTAGTTTTATGAATTACCCAGTCTGTGACTGATGGCTTTAGTTGTAGTAACTTGTGACAGAAATACTTTTGTTAATCTACAAATTTACAGACTCAAATTTTTAAAATCAGTCTAAAAAATTAAATAAATAAAATCTAAGTTCATATTTAAAAAATATTTAGCCTACCTTTGTGTGATCCTGGGGTAGAACATTTTCCATTTTTTGGATTTCAATAAAAGGCGGTCTGAAGAAAAGCTCCTGTACATTTACAGACACAACTCTTTGGACCTGTTTGTGCTTGACCAATAAATAAATTCACTTTAATATATTGTCTTGTTTCACTCCCTGCTATTTCTTCATAAAATAATTTCCTCTGAATCATTTACTCATTTTCCCCCAGTTTCACAGACAAGGCTTAAGCTAGTCCCGGACTAAAATGCAAGTTTGAGCTGTTTTAACTGAAAGAAACTTGTACTGACAGATCTTAAAATATGTCAGCGTTATTGTTTTTCTCAAGATGCACACCAGTAATGTTTTTTCTAGTGAAAGTTTATAAAAGCTAGTTAAATACTATAATTGAACTAAGGCTTAATCCTGGCTTTGTCTAAGCCCTGTCTGTGAAACCGGGCCTTAATGTATTTGGTAAATATGTTATAGCGGTAAAATGTAGAACGGTTCATTTTGTCGAGGGAGAAAAAACTTGAAGTCAAGGTAGAACTAGATTTAATAACCGTCTGGTTAGACCTTACATCCTCTATCCATTCTAATGCCTATAAAATAGCTAATAAAAACACAGAAAGACCATAACTTAATCTACTGCCATATCTCAGTCTATGCACCAGAGAAACAAGCACGCCGCCATCTTTATAATATTGTCTTTGAACATCCGTTCCCTTTCAGTCGGTCACTTTGCCGTTAAGTCAGAGACTGACGAAATGAGGTCTCGCCCGAGAGCCCAATCACCTTTGACTGTTAACAAAACGAGCCAATGATACGAAGAGTATCTTGGTCTGCGGAATTTGCATGCGCAAGCTCCGTCCCACAGTGTGGGTATATAAGGAGCAGCGCGAGCAACTCGCATTCAAGCTTTCGCTTTGGAGCCGAGCACATTGTTGCTTTCACCGGAGTGTTCTACAGTACGAGTCTCTGCAGTACTGGTGTGACGGCGCGTTTCAGCGGATTCCAGTGTTCCTGCCTTGCCTGTTTCCCCTGAGCGCTTCAGTACCAAAAGAGCATTTTCCTAAAAGAGCTTACAGCTGGTGTCCAGGGTGATCTGAGGGTCACGGTGTGGAACAACCCCACGAGTCAGCCTCCTCGGGCCATGCCCCCCTCCCAGGCATCTCAGCCGGTGGAGCTTCCGGGTGGGCCTGCTGCCTCCCCTTCTGGGGGACCCAGCGTCTCATTCGGGGCTCCGGAGGATGATCGTATGTCGATTGTTGCATCTCAAGGCGGGTTTGAGTCCTCGGGAGATGAAAATTCGGCTGCGGTGCCTCCCTCTGGGAGAGCAGCGTTGTCCGTGTCAGATACCGAGCTGACGGCCATGCTTGCCCGGGCAGCTGAGAGCATTGGGTTGGAGTGGAATCCTCCACCCCGTCCTGAACGCTTGAGGCTGGATGATTGGTTCCTGGGGGCTGCACGCTCTGGTGAATGCCAGGCCCCCCCACCGGTTCCTTTCTTCCCGGAAGTGCATGAGGAGGTTACCAGTTCATGCAGGGCACCTTTAACTGCCCGAAATCGTTCTGAGACGACAGGTCTTCAGGAGTCGGTTGCAGGGCCGCTCCTTCCCCTGCAGGAGGGCCGGGGGAGAACCCTTCATCCTCGCCACTGGCTCTGCCAGTGGTACCCATATCATCACAAAAATAGCTGTTTCCTCTACCTCTGGGTCCCAAAAGGGCATAGTTGACAGTGTGCTGTGTTACACAACACTCTCTTCTCCCCTCTTTTTCTTCAGAGCCAGCCCGAGAACTCTGTGCCTTCTCACGACCGATTCCTCTGAGGAAGGACCTTCTTTCTCAGAGACAGAGCACTCTCTGGCACCCACATCCAGATCTGTGGAGACTGAGAGAGACATGTGTGGCCCCTGGACGGGACGCAGTTGGGTTAGGTACCTTACCACCGCAGATGCTAGCTACCATCACTTCAGCACGAGCTTCGTCTACTAGACAAGTTTATGCGCTGAAGTGGAAACTCTTCGTCACCTGGTGTTCTTCCAGGAATGAGAACCCCTGGACATGTCCGATCGGATCTGTGCTGTCATTTCTTCAAGAAAGGTTGGATCGAAGGCTGTCTCCTTCCACCCTTAAGGTCTATGTGGCTGTTATTGCCGCTCATCATGAACTTGTTGAAGGTAGGTCTTTGGGGAATCACGACTTGGTCGTTAGGTTCCTGAGGGGGGCGAGGAGGCTTTTTCCTCCCCGCCCTTCACAGATTCCCTCTTGGGACCTCTCTTTAGTGTTATCTGCACTTCAGAGAGCTCCCTTTGAACCTTTGCTTTCAGTTGAGCTAAAGTTTCTATCTTTGTAGACTGCGCTCCTGATTGCTTTGGCTTCTATTAAGAGGGTTGGGGACCTACAGGATTTCTCTGTTGACGAAGCATGCCTAGAATTTAGGCCGGATGACTCTCACATTTTCTTGAGACCCCGGCTCGGTTATGTGCCCAAAGTTCAGTGCTTCAGGACTTCAGACCAGCTCTTTGTCTGTTATGGAGGTCAGCAGAAGGGGAAGGCTGTCTCCAAGCAAAGGCTAGCCCACTGGTTAGTGGATGCTATTGTCTTAGCCTACCAGGCTCAAGACCTGCCATGCCCCCTGAGAGTGAGAGCTCACTCAACCAGGAGCGTTGCCTCCTTTTGGGCGTTGGCGCGTGGCGGCTCGCTGACAGATATTTGTAGAGCTGCGGGCTGGGCGTCACCTAACACATTTGCGAGATTTTATAATCTCCGTGTAGAGCCGTTCTCCTCTCGTATACTCGCTCCTTCGGGCCAGTAGCGGGATCTGCTCGGTGTCATACGCTTGCTGTGCCATTCCACTCTACGGATTGGATGTGTGCGCTCTCTCTCAGTAAGTTCCTTATCAGAACCCTGGGTTCCTCCAGCACTGTCGATGTCTACATTTGCGTGCTTGCCCCTTCGGTCAGCCCTTATGTTAGACTAGGTGCTTCCATGTGTTGTGATTCCCTGCGGGTAATCCCACATGTGTATTCCACTTTGAGCCTCCTTTGGAGCATGTGTCTTCCCCTAGCAAGCCACTTGCTATTCTGACGTGTAATTCCACCCTGAGGTTGGTTACCTCAGTTATCACCGAGTCCTCCACGAGCAGGCAGCCTGTTAGCATACTCCTTGGTATGCTACTCAGTGTGCTCTGTGCGTATGGTCCTTCTATCGTGCTCTCACTGCAAGGTACTGTTCTCACACTGATGTAACGTAACGTGAAAGGGAACGTCTAGATTACATATGTAACCCTCGTTCCCTGAAAGAGGGAACGGAGACGTTACGTCCCCTTGCCACAATTGCTGTTCCGCTGAATGGCTGGGTCACTTGGCTCGACTGCTCAGTGAAGACTTGAATGCGAGTTGCTCGCTCTGCTCCTTATATACCCACACTGTGGGGCGGAGCTTGCACATGCAAATTCCGCAGACCAAGATACTCTTCGTATCATTGGCTCGTTTTGTTAACACTCGAAGGTGATTGGGCTCTCGGGCGAGAAACCATTTCATCAGTCTCTGACGTAACGTCTCCATTCCCTCCTTCAGGGACAAGGGGTTACATACGTAACCTAGACGTTTTTGCGGTATCCCTGTACATTTATATTCCATTGCTGTCGAAGACTAGCTGGTGAAGTGGATTTATTTGTTGTATAGTAAATGAAAGTTATCGTGAGAATTGTAATGTTTAAAGCAGATGTCTTAACAAAGGTCAGTAGACCCAGTGGATTTTAAAACAAGCAGTTCATTCATAAATATGTAAGATCGCTGTGGAAATACAAACCGGAAGTCAATAGACAACAAGCGCAGCGCTGAAAAGAGTCTTAGATGAGAAATAAACATGACACAACTAGTCCAGTTGAGATCTGGATCCTTTGATTCATCTATATAAATTTGAACATTGTTTTAAAGTAATAACATAGATCAATCTCATATAGCTAAAAGAGTATATAAATAGTTTAATTTACTAATTATATATTTAGGAGATTGATCTGTGTTATCACTGTAAAATAATCAATGTCCAACACGCTGAACTTTAGCCCATTGTAAACAGTGCTTTATATAACACTCAAACAACCACTTACGAACTGACCAATCTTCAACTTGAGCTTATTCATGTATTTAAAGTTAATTTATTTCTTCTAAGCTCTAATGGCTTTTTGCATATTTCAACCAATAATTAAGGAATTACTTTTAAAAGCACCACCACATATTCACAGTGCATTTTTCCCAGGGGTGAAAGATGGACTGATTACAGCTGTCCTCAGTGATCACCCCGAAGCGGTATCAAACACAGACCTTGTCCTGGATCAATATTTGTCCACCAATGACCCTCGTGTCATATGACATTAATTCAGTCCCTCCTTTGTGTGTTTTTATTGCAACCTTCTACATGTTTGCTCAGTGGCGTGAACACACATTTTTCAGACGGACGAAAGCTTGTTCTCCATCTCCAGTGGAAGTCTGTCTGGTTTCTTCAGATTGCACTATGTGGCGTCTTCTAGCTGGGTTTGTTCTTCTGCTGTGTGCTGCAGGTAAAGAGAAAACAACAAGACAACAGGAGGAAAACACAAAAGCGTATGATAGTTGATCTCGTGATTTAATGTCTGCGAAACATTTCCTGTGATGTTTATAACATTAAAAGAGTTGAACAAGTATGCAATAGTATATTTGGCTATGTGTGTAAATAAACAAGTTGATTCAGTGAATTGTGATCTCTCTCTCTGTTTCTTTCCTAGATGCAACACCAGTGGCACTTAGTGAGAACAGAACAGTTCCTGATTTTGGAAAGAAGTATCATGTCAAAGGTACATTTCTGCCTAATTACACAGTGCATCCCAGTACAGTACACTTGTTTTTCAGTATGTCACATGTGCCTCTTTTCTGTAGGTGAGCTGAATTTGCCTTATTCTGATGTTTCTGGGCTAAAGGAACCGTTTGAAGTTTGGTACGACCTCGAGGGGAACAGAAGTCGCATCGACTATCGTAATAGTCAGTGATCTTCTGATGATAAAGTCACACAGTGTTAAAATCTAAATAGATTATGTATGTAGTTTCTCTTCATTGCTGCTCTCTATACAGGTACAGTGCGCACTTTTCTGATTGGAAACGACTTGGATTATGGCGTCATTTACCAAGTCACACCAGTGCCAGTTAAAGCAATTAAATATTTCCAGCTTAAAGGAACAAAGGAGGATCCAATACGTCCACAGGCGGCACTGCCTGATCTGCAGGGCTTTGAAGTATGTACTCTGGAACACAAAAGATATTTTGAAAAATGTCTCAGTGTTGTGTTTTTGTCCATGAGATGAAAGTCAGTGGGGTTCAGTGTTGTTTTGGACTGATATTCATTGTATAGACAAAAACAGTTGAAACTTTATCCAAAATGTCATCTTGTGCTGTGTAGAAGAAAGTCATACAGGTTTAGAAAGATACGAATGACATTGAATCCCATAGATTCAATTAATGCAAACCAAATCAAAGAGTCTGAAATTTTTATGGATTTTTTTTTGTGTGTGTTTTTTGTTTTATGGATTTTTTTGTGTGTGTGTTTTTCGTCCAGTTTGAGAAGATGGAGGATTACGCAGGCGTTCAGTGTGAGGTCTGGAAGAAGGTCACAAAGGCTGGTCATAAGAAGAACACATATCGTCTGTGGGTCAAACGTCCAGAGGGAAGTGATTCCCCAGCCGTCCCGTACCACTTTGAGATGGAGGGCTTCAACACTCTTTTGGAGTCCCACAATGACAAATACATGATTGACTACAGTGACTTCAGCTCACAAACTGAATCGGACATTTTCACACCCCCTGGCGGTAACTGGAGAACACATTCAGTGACGCGCCTCTTTTACACTTACAGACCATCTGATCAAAAGCTCACTGAGGTATTATGTGTTTAATTAGGAATGACCTATGAGGAGTTTCCAGATCCTCCTGAGGAGCATCAAATATTGGCCAATCCCCTTCAAGACTATGTCAGCACCTCCCCTGTTAGCCACGCCCACCGATTGTTCGGCCCCTTTAAGGAGAAGTTTAATCGTCAGTATGAAAGTGAGAAGGAGCACGAGGAGCGCGAGAACTACTTTATACATAGTGTTCGGTGAGGAAAAACAACAAACATTATAATGTAGAAATAGTAAATCTGTGAATCTGTCTAATTTTAGATACATATGCTTTATTGTTCAACATCCTCTTTTTCCTCAGGTTTGTGCACTCTACAAACAGAGTCGGTCTTACATTCAGCGTTGGTATCAATCACTTCGCTGATAGGTCAAAGGCAGAGATGGCCAGGATGACAGGAGGTTTAATTCCACGTCGGAAAAAGGAAGATACAAAATAGTCCTCACACATTTCTTTGAGTCTGTTGCCAATGTATGATACAGTTGATAAACTTTGTCTGATTAAGTGTCTTTTGATAGAGTTTGTCATTAAAATTTAAAGGTGAAATAATTAAGAATTACTATTTTATCAAGTGACTAGACTTTTCTCTGATGAGATTAGTGGCAATTTAATCTTTTTCTAAATCATTTTTTTTTTTTTTTTGAATAATTACATTTGGTTAAATTGAGTATCTGCATCTTCAAGCTATTTTGGCAACATGTAGGGTGAATTGCCCTAATGTGGGACATTTTCTGCATTTCAGACTTCTGTGACATATTGCAATTTGTAGCCAAAACATTAAATTCACACACAATACCATTTTAAAAAACCAAGGATGTCTCCTAATCAAATCAAAAGAGAAAATGGAGATAACACATTCATAAAAGAAATGATAGACATATTAGTGTTCTTAGTGCAAGTCGTCTAAAAAATCTGGTGCTTCCTAATGTGGGACAGTTGTGTCCCTAATGTGGGACACTGAAAATTCTATGATAAAAGGCCAAAATCTTATGATGAAAATAAGAATAATGATGATAATAATGATAATAATAATAATAATAATAATAATAATAAAAGGTCTATGAAAAGGCCAAAGTCTATTATAAAAGGCCAAAATCATTTGATTCATGCAGAATAGTAAAACTCTTCTTAAGTTAGTAATTCTCTTCTTGGTTATGGATGGACTGATTGATAATTGAACATCATCAGAAAAATAATACAATATGATAGTTTTGATGCATTTATTGTAAAGACATTAGGCAACTATTTTCATAGGCTATTGTCAGGGTTCTGTCACATCGGTCTAGTTTATTTCTTGGTTTTGTGACAGAGCTCTGACACTCCCGTTCTTGTCGTGTTTTTGTGTGAGCGTACGGTCTCGAGTGTTCTCGGGGCTGTGCACTCTCTTGTCTGCGTGCCTTGTTTCATGTTGGGAGCGTGGCGTTCGGATCCCGGCACTCGTGTCTAGTTTGGTTTCGGTTTCGTGTCGGGATTCGGACACTCGCGCTCCCAGTCCTGTCTCTATTGTGAGCGCACGGTTTGTGTGTACTTTCACTTGCCGTGCGCTCTTGTCTCATGTTTTGTGTAGCACGCGGTTATTTCCACCTGCCGCGTGCTTTTCATGTTTTTGTCTTGTGTTGTGTAGCACACAGTCTGTGTTTCACGGGCTGCGTGCTCTCATGTTGTCTTGTTTTGTGTGAACACGTGGCTTATGAGTTTTCATAGTCACGTGTTCATGTCTCGTCTTGTGTAAGCACATGGCTTGTGATTTGTCTTCATTGGCCATGTGCTTGTGTCTTTGTTTTGTTTGACGTGAGCACATGGCTTGTCATGTGTTTCTTTGTGCCATGTGCTCTCATGTCTCTTGTCTTGACCCCGCCCACCTTGTTACCTGATTATTGGTTGATTTGCCCCACCTGTCCTCCCTCATTACCTGCCTTGTTTGCTCTCCTATTTATTCTCCTTGTGTTTGCAGTCCTGTGCTGGTTCGTTGTCACTGAATGTCTTATATTCCCTGGTGTTGTCAGTCAGTCCTGCCCCCCCCCCCCCCCCCCCCACACGGGGTAGTTTTTGTTGTATTTTGTATTATAAATAAAGCCCTTCTCTTCCCTGCAAATTGAGTCCTCGCTCCTTCTACCACCCACCCAACCTGACAGCTATGTTATATATAGAAAATAATTAAATGCACAGTCAGAATTCTTTACTGTTCTCTTCAACATATAGCCTAGGCTTATTTGAAGGCAAAATATAAAATCTTGCAACCTGCAAAAATTAAATTAAAAAAAGCCTTGAACAAACTTTAGGCTGGATTTAACATTGTGTCAAAATTCATAAAAGTGCTGCGAACTGCATAAATGTTTATTTGGCCTAATGTTTTCTATTTCACTAAACAACAAACACAAACAATCATTCTATTATTGCATAACAACACTGTAAATGTAACTGTAAATAACCATTTTTGTCCCACAAACCATGCCCCACCACACATTTTTGACTGACTAAAATACTGTCCCACATTAGGCAATCATACTGTCCCACTTTTTGAAACCATGTTTCCTAAAGTGAGACAGTAGGAAATTTGATAAAAATATAAAATATATAGATTACACATACATTGTTATAGTATTTTTTGATGGACATTTCATAAGCGCATTAGGCCAAAAGATATCATGATTTTTTTGTTTAAAATTAATTTATACTCCTTAATGTCAAGTTTGTCAAAACTCTATGTCATTGACCTTTGGGTGGCTTTCACACAAGGTCCTTCCTTTTTGATGATTGCTACAGTCTCATATATGACTGGACATTTGAGAAGCTGTGATTTTGATCACATGGCACCACAGCTTCAGATAACCTATAGTTTCACTGACATCCATGTATTTATGCGGGACCTAAAAACACTAAACCTTAGGTGTCCCACATTAGGCAGTGTCCCACTTTAGGGCAATTCACCCTATCATTTTCAGTTTATGGTTTGTAGTTGATCTGTTCATGGTGATCATGGTGACATTGGTTATCGAACCAAAAGTATTGAAATGCTAATGATTAAAATACTCATTAAAACCATATGTTTTGTCTTTGATTAAATGTTCATAACATCAAAAATTACTGTCACATCAATAAGTTTTGATATTGTGTAATGTTTTGTGTCAGACTATTGTTCTAAAACCAGTGTTTACTTTTGCTTAAATTGCTTAATTTTTTTGCTTAAATGTTTCTGTCATGCTGGTGGTTGTATAAACACACACATATGTGAGCCAACCCCGCAGTCTGCTTTCCTCGACACTAGTTTGTCGGCATCAGCTTGGTGTGTTCTGGGCTTTAGATGTCTCTAATTATTATCTTTTTTCTGCCTCTAAATTGGTCCTTAATTCAGTTCTGCCTAATTCCATCATTATACAAATATCCTTATCTGCCTCTTCATAGACCTTAGTCAGGGAGCCATGTAAAATTTCTGTCAGGAATGAAAACGAGGGTTCATGTTTCATGCCCTTAAAATCTCAGCACAAAACCCACAAAAACTGAACATCATACTTAGAATTATAAAGTGTACATAGTATTAATATTTTTCTAAAATCTGGCCTTGCAGTATACTTTCTTTACCTTATACAGATTAAAATTGGAGAAGAGTGAACAAATAACCATCCTAGTCCTTATTTCTCTACCCATTCTTCTAATGCCTATAACATTGTCTTCCCAGTGGCACAATGAGATGAGTGACAGGTACATGACCTGGAGATTGTGGGTTTGTGTCCAGTGTTGTACAACTTTTGAGGCAGTCGTGGCCTAATGGTTAGAGTGTCAGACTGGTAACCTGAAGGATGTGGGTTCAGTTACCAATAACCGCAGGAAATGACTGAGGTGAGCTTGAGCGAGGCACCGGACCCCCAATCGCTCCCCGGCTGCCACAGCAAGATGGCTGCCCATAGTCCGAGTGTTTGTGTCCACAGTTTGCAGTGTGTGTGTTCAATACTCACTGGTCCTAATGTGTGTGCACTAACTTGGTTGATTCAAACGCAGAGGACAAATTCTGAATTCTTTGCCTTCACATCACTTCACTCCCAGCAAAATAGCATTTGAGGACTGAAATTACAGAATCGACTATGGTGCAGTGAATGTGTGCAATAACATGAGTAATGTTTATGTCACGGTTCACTAATCCGCTGTCTCATACTGTTGTCTGTGTGTAGGTTTTGGGATGTGTCACTTGATTGTTCTGTGTGGGCGTCGCCGCTGATTGCTGATCAGCGGCAGCTGTGGATCATTACACCTGCCTATATTACGCCTTGTCTTTCGTCTCATGTTTGTCAGATCGTTTGTTGTAGTCCAGGTGTTGTCCCGTTGTTTCTCGTGTTTCTTGTTCCTGGATTGGATTCTCGTCGCTGTTCCCTGTTACCTGTCTGTCTCGTTGGATTACTCGTTCTGGATTTCATGCACGGATACTCACACGGACACACGGACTCACCATTCAGGACCATCATTCATCACGGACACTTCATCGCCCATCGAAGTCCCTGTGTTACCCCTCTCCTGCTGTCTGTGTTGCTGCTGTGTGTTTGTCATCTACTTACCTGGCGTGAAGCTCTATTAAAGAGATATTAACTTGCATTTGTATCCAGTCTTCTTTTCCGTGACAGAACGATCTGACCAACTATGGATGCAGCAAGTTCAGCAGCCATCACGGAGTTCATCAACCACAGTATTGCTCGCATGGATCAGCAGCAGGAGAGCATCTCTTCCACCGGACGCGCTGTTCAGGCGTTGGTAACACAGGTGTCCGAGCTCTCCCAGCAGCTGCAACAACTTCGCGCTCCCACTGCGCCAGCCCCGCCGCCTGTTCCCCCACCATCACCAGAGCAGAGAGACCTACCTGAGCCCCGCCTTCCCGTCCCACAGAGCTATGCTGGTGAGCCAGATTTTTGTCGAGCGTTTCTCAACAAGTGTTCTCTTCACTTTGCTCTGCAGCCACGCACCTTCGAGAAGGAAGAATCTAAGGTAGCGTTTGTTCTAACCCTCCTGACCGGAAAGGCGGCACTCTGGGGAACGGCGGTGTGGGAAAATCAAGATCAATGCTGCTCCTCGTTCCCGGCGCTCTCCGCCGAGATGAGGAGGGTGTTCGACCGTACGGTGGCAGGAAAGGAGGCCGCCCGTCAACTCACCGCCCTGAAACAGGGCAACCGCACGGTCGCCGACTATACCATTCAGTTCCGCACCCTCGCGGCGGAGTGCCGGTGGAACGAGGAGGCGCAGTGGGATGTGTTCCTGCATGGGCTGGCCGATCGTATCCACCGTGAAATCTACGCACTGGACCTACCTAAGACCTTCAATGGACTGGTTGAACTCGCTCTACGTGTGGACTCTCGTTTACAGAGGTTAGAGCTTTTAGACGAATCTGGAGAGAAGCACAGCGGAGGCGGCAGTCGTTTTTCCTCCGTGGTGGATACGGTAAGTCCTGTTTCCGATCCTGAGCCCATGCAGGTGGGGAGAGCTCGGCTTTCCCGGGAGGAGAGAGAGAGGCGGAGGTCCCAGGGTCTCTGTCTGTACTGCGGGGCGTCAGGACATATCATCAGGACCTGCCCGGTAAAAGACCAAGCCCGATAGTAAATTCGAGGCTACTATCGGGCGGGATCTCCGCCGAGAAGTCCTCGCCAGCCACCCTCCTCCCGGTAAGACTGAGATGGGCAACGCATAACATCACCTGCGACGCACTTCTGGACTCTGGGGCGGAGGGCAACTTCATGGACATTTCTTTCGCACGACAACACGGTTTACCCACATCACCTCTGACGCACTCCATATCCGTCAACGCTCTCAATGGACAGCCTCTTCCCAGTGTTTCCCATACTACTGACTTCATCACCCTCATCACATCTGGTAATCACATTGACAAGTCCCAATTTCTGCTCATGGACTCACCTCATTCACCTGTTGTTCTTGGACATCCCTGGCTCACTAAACACAATCCCCGCATCGACTGGCAACAAGGAACCATCACTGAGTGGAGCACCCAGTGTCACAAGTCTTGTCTTTTGTCTGCTTGTCCCACGGTGTCTGTTTCTGTTTTGCAGGAGGAGGCGGTGGATTTGTCTAACGTGCCCATGGAGTACATCGATCTGAAGGAAGTGTTCAGTAAGTCCCAGGCTGCTTCTCTTCCTCCTCATCGTCCCTATGACTGTGCGATAGATTTAGTTCCCGGTAAGTCTCCGCCTAAAGGCAAACTTTACTCTCTGTCTGTTCCCGAGAGGGAGGCCATGGAGAAATATATTTCTGATTCTCTAGCGGCTAAGTTCATCCGCCCTTCCTCCTCTCCAGCAGGGGCGGGGTTCTTTTTTGTGGGGAAGAAGGACGGATCTTTGCGACCTTGTATTGATTACCGGGGGCTGAACAACATCACGGTAAAGAATACCTACCCTTTGCCGTTGATGTCTTCAGCCTTCGAGAGGTTGCAAGGAGCGTCCGTTTTCACTAAATTGGACTTAAGGAACGCTTATCATTTGGTCCACATCAGGAAGGGGGATGAGTGGAAGACCGCTTTTAACACCCCCAGAGGGCACTTTGAATACTTGGTCATGCCCTTCGGGCTGTCCAACTCGCCTGCGGTCTTCCAGGCACTCGTCAATGACGTGTTGAGAGACATGGTTGACCAGTTCATATATGTCTACCTGGACGACATATTGATTCTTTCATCGTCTCTCCAGGAGCACGTTCAACACGTCAGACGAGTGCTTCAGCGGCTGCTAGAGAATGGGCTTTTTGTCAAGGCGGAGAAATGCGAATTTCATGCACAGTCTGTTTCTTTTCTAGGGTACATCGTCTCGTCTGAGGGAATTCGCATGGATCCTGACAAGGTTAAGGCTGTGGTGGATTGGCCAAACCCAGATTCCCGTAAGGCCCTACAGCGGTTTCTGGGTTTCGCTAATTTTTACCGGCGTTTTATTCGCAATTTCAGCCAACTAGCCGCGCCTCTGACCGCCTTGACCTCCCCCAGAACGACCTTCAGGTGGTCAGATGCAGCCCACGCTGCATTTGCCAAACTGAAGAGCTGCTTTGTTTCAGCTCCTATTTTGATTGCCCCTGATCCTTCGCGTCAGTTCGTGGTGGAGGTCGATGCGTCAGAGGTGGGGGTAGGTGCAGTTCTTTCCCAGCGATCTCCCTCAGACGACAAGATGCATCCATGCGCGTATTTTTCGCATTGTTTATCTCCCGCCGAACGCAATTACGACATTGGTAACAGAGAGTTGTTGGCAGTCAAATTAGCGTTGGAAGAATGGCGTCACTGGTTAGAGGGATCGGGGGTTCCCTTTATTGTTTGGACTGATCACAAGAATTTAGAGTATATACGATCGGCTAAAAGGCTCAACTCTAGGCAGGCTCGGTGGGCACTTTTTTTCGGACGTTTTGACTTTACTCTATCGTACCGCCCGGGCTCCAAAAACATCAAGCCCGATTCTCTTTCTCGTGTTTTTGACCCTTCCGAACGCCCGTCCACTCCCGAGTGTATTCTTCCCGAGACGTTAGTGGTCTCCACTCTTACATGGGAGGTCGAATCGAAGGTCCTAGCGGCCTTAGAAGGGGTAACGCCTCCGCCCGGATGCCCACCGAACCGTTTGTTTGTGCCGGAGGGGCTAAGGACCTGCGTTATCAAGTGGGGTCATTGTTCCAACATGGCTTGCCATCCAGGGGTTAATCGAACTAGGTTTTTAGTCAAGCAACGATTCTGGTGGCCAGCTATGGCTCGTGATATTCGCAGTTTTGTTTTGGCTTGTTCAGTTTGTGCCACTGGTAAGACTTCCAACCGACCTCCAGATGGGTTACTCCAACCTCTGTCTGTCCCTTCGAGACCCTGGTCCCATATCGCACTAGATTTTGTTACCGCCCTCCCACCCTCCCAAGGGTATACGGTTGTTTTGACCGTGGTGGACCGATTCTCGAAGGCGACCCATTTTATACCCTTAGCCAAATTACCCTCTGCTAAGGAGACAGCGGTTGCGGTCATTGATCACATCTTCCGGTTACATGGCCTCCCGGTGGATGTGGTTTCTGACAGGGGTCCCCAATTTGTGTCCAAATTCTGGCAGGAGTTTTGTAAGTTACTGGGGGCGACGGTTAGTCTTTCCTCTGGGTTCCATCCCCAGACCAATGGTCAGACTGAGAGGGCCAACCAAGATTTAGAGCGAATGTTGCGATGTTTGGCGTCCAAGAATCCTTCCTCCTGGAGTCAACAACTCTCTATGATTGAGTACGCTCACAATTCACTGCCAGTGTCTTCTACGGGCCTTTCTCCATTTGAATGTAGTCTAGGTTACCAGCCACCTGTGTTTCCCAGTCTGGAGTCCGAGGTCGCCGTCCCCTCCGCTCACGCCTTCGTCCAGAGGTGCCGCCACACTTGGAACAGAGCCCGCGAGACTCTGCTGCAAGTGAGGGCGCGTACCAAGGCTAAGACCGACTGCCACCGGTCGAAGCCTCCCGTATACGTCGTGGGTCAAAAGGTGTGGCTTTCTACTAAGAACATTCCGCTCCGCTCCGTTGCCAATAAGCTTGCTCCCAAATTCATTGGCCCGTTTACTGTCACTAAAATTATTAGTCCAGTGGCAGTCCGCCTCAAATTGCCTCCGGCGTACAGGAGGATTCATCCCGCCTTTCATGTGTCCAAAATTAAACCTGTTTTCCATTCTCATCTTAATCCGCCTACTCCGGTTCGGAGGAGAGAAGTTGGGTTCCTGCTAGGGACATTCTGGATCACTCCCTTATTGATGATTACAATCAACAGGTAAGGAGTTCTGGGAACGCCGTGAGGCGTTCCTAGGAGGGAGGGTACTGTCACGGTTCACTAATCCGCTGTCTCATACTGTTGTCTGTGTGTAGGTTTTGGGATGTGTCACTTGATTGTTCTGTGTGTGATTGCTGATCAGCGGCAGCTGTGGATCATTACACCTGCCTATATTACGCCTTGTCTTTCGTCTCGTGTTTGTCAGATCGTTTGTTGTAGTCCTGGTGTTGTCCCGTTGTTTCTCGTGTTTCTTGTTCCTGGATTGGATTCTCGTCGCTGTTCCCTGTTATCTGTCTGTCTCGTTGGATTACTCGTTCTGGATTTCATGCACGGATACTCACACGGACACACCATTCAGGACCATCATTCATCACGGACACTTCATCGCCCATCGAAGTCCCTGTGTTACCCCTCTCCTGCTGTCTGTGTTGCTGCTGTGTGTTTGTCATCTACTTACCTGGCGTGAAGCTCTATTAAAGAGATATTAACTTGCATTTGTATCCAGTCTTCTTTTCCGTGACAGTTTATAAATGCTGCCAATGAATGGGATGCTATTACAAATTTGTTGAATACATATATTCTAAACATTTTGTCTTTAATAATATTTCCAATAAACTTGGCACAACCAGTCCATTTTGAGATTTTCATGCATATGTTTGAATTTAAAGAATAAATTTCCATTTACTTTTTACAAATTTATCAGCTGTTTCTTTAAGAGATTGACCAGTTATCATAGTGAACTGTTTCAAGGACACACAAAATCAAACATAGACTTTAGCATAGTTTGATAAATATTTGACTGTCCCCGATAACATTGATTCAGACGGATGAAAGCTTGTTCTCCATCTCCAGTGGAAGTCTGTCTGGTTTCTTCAGATTGCACTATGTGGCATCTTCTAGCTGGGTTAGTTCTTCTGCTGTGTGCTGCAGGTAAGGAGAAAACAACAAGACAACAGGAAGAAAACATGGTAATATGATAGTTGATCTTGTGATTTAATGTCTGCAATAATATTTCTTGTGTTGTTTTTAACACTAAACTTGTTGCCAAAGTATGGAATAGTATTTGGCAGTTTGTTTTAGTTCAAACAAAAAGTGGATTCAGTTTGTGTGATCCCTTTCTCTGTTTCTTCCTCAGATGCCGCACCAGTTGGTGACAGAACAGTTCCTGATTTTGGAAAGAAGTATCATGTCAAAGGTACATTTCTGCCTAATTACACAGAACATCCCAGTACAGTACACTTGTTTTTCAGTATGTCACATGTGCCTCTTTTCTGTAGGTGAGCTGAATTTGCCTTATTCTGATGTTTCTGGGCTAAAGGAACCGTTTGAAGTTTGGTACGACCTCGAGGGGAACAGAAGTCGCATCGACTATCGTAACAGTCAGTGATCTTCTCATGATAAAGTCACATAGTGTTAAAATCTAAATAGATTATGTATGTAGTTTCTCTTCATTGCTGTTCTCTATACAGGTACAGTGCGCACTTTTCTGATTGGAAACGACTTGGATTATGGCGTCATTTACCAGATCACACCAGTGCCAATTAAAGAAATTAAATATTTCCAGCTTAAAGGAACAAAGGAGGATCCAATACGTCCACAGGCGGCACTGCCTGATCTGCAGGGCTTTGAAGTATGTACACTGGAACACAAAAGATATTTTGAAAAATGTCTCAGTGTTGTGTTTTTGTCCATGAGATGAACGTCAATGTTCGGTGTTGTTTTGGACTCCAGTGACTTTCATTGTATAGACAAAAACAGTTGAAACTTTATCCAAAATGTCGTCTTGTGCTGTGTAGAAGAAAGTCATACAGGTTTAGAAAGATACAAATGACATTAGATCCCACAGATTCAATTAACTGTAATGCAAACCAAATCAACTTTTTTGTCCAGTTTGAGAAGATGGAGGATTACGCAGGCGTTCAGTGTGAGGTCTGGAAGAAGGTCACACAGGCTGGTCATAAGAAGAACACATATCGTCTGTGGGTCAAACGTCCAGAGGGAAGTGATTCCCCAGCCGTCCCGTACCACTTTGAGATGGAGGGCTTCAACACTCTTTTGGAGTCCCACAATGACAAATACATGATTGACTACAGTGACTTCAGCTCACAAACTGAATCGGACATTTTCACACCCCCTGGAGGTAACTGGAGAACACATTCAGTGACACGCCTCTTTTACACTTACAGACCATCTGATCAAAAGCTCACTGAGGTATTATGTGTTTAATTAGGAATGACCTATGAGGAGTTTCCAGATCCTCCTGAGGAGCGTCAAATATTGGCCAATCCCCTTCAAGACTATGTCAGCACCTCCCCTGTTAGCCACGCCCACCGATTGTTCGGCCCCTTTAAGGAGAACTTTGAGCGTCAGTATGAAAGTGAGAAAGAGCACGAGGAGCGCGAAAACAACTTTGTACATACTTTTCGGTGAGAAAAAACAACAAACATTACAATATAGAAGTAGTAAGTCTATGAATCTGTCTAATTTTAGATACATATGCTTTATTGTTCAACATCCTCTTTCTCCTCAGGTTTGTGCACTCTACAAACAGAGCCGGTCTTACATTCAGCGTTGGTATCAATCACTTCGCTGATAGGTCAAAGGCAGAGATGGCCAGGGGATGTATAATTCCAGATTAGATAAAGGAAGATACAAAATAGTCCTCACATATTTCTTTGAGTCTGTTGCCAATGTATGATACAGTTGATAAACTTTGTCTGATTAAGTGTCTTTTGATAGAGTTTGTCATTAAAATCTAAAGGTGAAATAATTAAAGGGTTAGTTCACCCAAAAATAAAAATTCTGTCATTTATTACTCACCCTCATGCCATTTCACACTGATGCAAAAACTTGGGAAAATGAGATCCAGGCAGATGATAAAGTTGATGAAAAATTATTTATTCATTACAATTAAATTTAGCCTCACACGCAAACTTTAATCGATAATGAAAATACTTAATAAAACCAAAAGGTAAAATAACCATTATAAAGTATTAGTCAATAGTTAATAATACAATTTAGAGTATTGTATCTAATAGATGAAGATCAAAAAGAGCAATAATTAAGACATTTGCAGATAAGAGACAAGACGTAGAAGCCAAGGAGAGCAAAGGAGGGAAAAAGCTGAATTATCAATGACTTGGTCAGCTTTATACCATGAGCATATAGGGAAATTTACATCCCACTCAAATTGATGTTTTGTTCTAAAAGAAAAGGTTAATTTCACCCATTACGTCATCTACTGGTAAAGTGTCAAAAATAGAGAAAAAAGTTGTTTTGACCCCCTTTGGGGAATTTTGCAAATTTTACCCTTTTAAATGTCATCAGGAAAAATAACAGACATATTTTGATCAGATTCAAATTCAAATGGTTAATTCTGCAGGCGTCCAATGTCTAACCACAAACGTGTCAGCGTGACCTGTCACACTGGAACACTTGAAGAACAATTGAACATAGCAATCATACTCTTAAATATAAAATAACCATAAGGGTACAATAACAAGTAAATCCTTGAAAATATGATAATGATAAGAATTAATATATAAAGTATTAGTACATAAATATATGAAAGCAAAAGTACAACTGATAAATCATAAGCCATAAATGATTAAAAATGAATATTAATAAAAATGCATGAATATGAATATTGACCATTTCGGATCCATCACACACCTTTAAGACCTTCGTTCATCTTCAGAACACAAATTAAGATATTTTAGTTCATGATATTTTAGATGGCTCCGTGAGGCCTTCATAGGAAGCAATGTCACTTCCTCTCTCCAGATCCATAAAGGTACTAAAAACATATTTAAATCAGGTCATGTGAGTACAGTGGTTTAATATTAATATTTCATATATATATTTCAAAACACTGCTTCTTGAAGCATCGGAGCACAAGAATCAGTGTGTCGAATCATGATTCGGATCGCGTTTCAAACTGCCAACGGCTGAAATCACGTGACTTTGGCGCTCCGAACAGCAGATTCGACATACTGATTAATCTGTGCTCTGAATCTTCCTGAAGCATTGTTTTGAAATCGGCCATCACTAAATAAGTCGTTATTTTGTTATTTTTGGCGCTCCAAAAATATTCTCATCGCTTTATAATATTAATATTGAACCACTGTACTCACATGAACTGCTTTAAATATGTTTTAGTACCTTTATGGATCTTGAGAGAGGAAGTGACATTGCTTCCTATACTGCGGTCAATCTAGCCGCCCCTATATTTCGCGGTCCGCGCATACACTTGGTATTACGGTAGGACTGACTGTGAACCGATCTGAACGTGATTTCACATTCATTCATTTATTCAGTCAGCCAGTCAGTCAATAAAAATAACTAAAAAAAAATATTTCACAGCTCAATTTCACCTGAAAATGATAGTAAACCTCAAAGCCTGACATTGTATGCTGCTGAATTCCAAAATTAAAGCCCTCCAACAATCATACGCTGTTTTGTCCATACATTGTGAAACTGAATACATTTCACAGACCTATTTTACCTCGTGTGGAGAGGACACCTTATCACAGTGTCAACTGCACCGTTTCAGGACATTCTGATGTTGCATTCCAAAATAGAGCCCCTCAAAACTCCTGGTTCTGCTGTTTTGCTCATATTTTCAGAAATTCATAAAAAATAAAATCCTAGTTTCTTTCCACAGACTAATTTCACCTCAGGTGGAGAGGACACATTCTCACAGTGTCAACTGCACCGTTTCAAGACATTCTGATGTTGCATTCCAAAATAAGAGCCCCTCAAAACTCATGTTTCTGCTGTTTTGCTCATATTTTCAGAAATTCATAAAAAATAAAATCCTAGTTTCCACAGAATAATTTCACCTCAGCTGGAGAGGACAAATTCTCACAGTGTCAACTGCACCGTTTCAGGACATTCTGATGTTGCATTCCAAAATAAGAGCCCCCCAAAACTCATGTTCCTGCTGTTTTGCTCATATTTTCAGAAATTCATAAAAAATAAAATCCTACTTTCCACAGACCAATTTCAACTCAGCTGGAGAGGACACCTTCTCACAGTGTCAACTGCACCGTTTCAAGACATTCTGATGTTGCATTCCAAAATAAGACCCCCCAAAACTCATGTTCCTGCTGTTTTGCTCATATTTTCAGAAATTCATAAAAAATAAAATCCTACTTTCCACAGACTAATTTCACCTCAGCTGGAGAGGACACATTCTCATAGTGTCAACTGCACCGTTTCAAGACATTCTGATGTTGCATTCCAAAATAAGAGCCCCCCAAACTTCATATCTATGCACTGTTTTGACTATACGTTCAGAAAATCATAAAAATAAAAGTCCTAGTTTCCACAAAACAAATTCACCTAAGATGGAGAATACACCTTCTCATAGTGTCACCTACATCGTTTCAGGACATTCTGATGTTGTGTCCCAAAATAAAAGCCCCCCAAACTTCATATCTATGCGCTGTTTTGTCTATACATTCAGAAAATCATAAAAATAAAAGTCCTAGTTTCCACAAACCAAATGCACCTCAGGTGGACAGTACACCTTGTCACGGTGTCAACTACACAGTTTCAGGAAATTCTGACGTTGTATTCCAAAATAAGAGCCCCCCCAAACTTCATATCTATGCCATGTTTTGTCTATACATTCAGAAAATCATAAAAATAAAAATCCTAGTTTCCACAAACCAATTTCACCTCAGATGGACAGTACACCTTGTCACGGTGTCAACTACACAGTTTCAAGACATTCTGATGTTGTATTCTAAAACAAGAGCCCCCCAAACTTCATATCCATGCGCTGTTTTGTCTATACATTCAGAAAATCATAAAAATAAAAGTCTTAGTTTCCACAGACTAATTTCACCTCAGATAGACAGTACACCTTCTCATAGTGTCACCTACATCGTTTCAGGACATTCTGATGTTGTATTCCAAAATTAGAGCCCCCCAAACTTCATACACAGTTTGGAATACAACGTCAGAATGTACTGTAACGGTGTATTTGTGTATAGACAAAGTGTATATATGAGATTTTGGGGGGCTCCTATTTTGGAATACAACATCAGAATGTCCTGAAACAGTGTAGCTGAAACTGTGAGAATGTGTCCTCTCCACCTGAGGTGAAATTAGTCTGTGGAAACTAGGATTTTATTTTTTATGAATTTCTGAAAATATGAGCAAAACAGCAGAAACATGAGATTTGGGGGGCTCTTATTTTGGAATGCAACATCAGAATGTCCTGAAACGGTGCAGTTGACACTGTGAGAATGTGTCCTCTCCACCTGAGGTGAAATTATTCTGTGGAAACTAGGATTTTATTTTTTATGAATTTCTGAAAATATGAGCAAAACAGCAGAAACATGAGTTTTGAGGGGCTCTTATTTTGGAATGCAACATCAGAATGTCCTGAAACAGTGTAGCTGAAACTGTGAGAATGTGTCCTCTCCACCTGAGGTGAAATTAGTCTGTGGAAACTAGGATTTTATTTTTTATGAATTTTTGAAAATATGAGCAAAACAGCAGAAACATGAGTTTTGGGGGGCTCTTATTTTGGAATGAAACATCAGAATGTCCTGAAACGGTGCAGTTGACACTGTGAGAATGTGTCCTCTCCACCTGAGGTGAAATTATTCTGTGGAAACTAGGATTTTATTTTTTATGAATTTCTGAAAATATGAGCAAAACAGCAGAAACATGAGTTTTGAGGGGCTCTTATTTTGGAATGCAACATCAGAATGTCCTGAAACGGTGCAGTTGACACTGTGAGAATGTGTCCTCTCCAGCTGAGGTGAAATTAGTCTGTGGAAACTAGGATTTTATTTTTTATGAATTTTTGAAAATTTGAGCAAAACAGCAGAAACATGAGTTTTGAGGGGCTCTTATTTTGGAATGCAACATCGGAATGCCTTGAAACGGTGCAGTTGACACTGTGAGAATGTGTCCTCTCCAGCTGAGGTGAAATTAGTCTGTGGAAACTAGGATTTTATTTTTTATGAATTTCTGAAAATATGAACAAAACAGCACAAACATGAGTTTTGGGGGGGCTCTTATTTTGGAATCCAACATCAGAATATCCTGCTGAAACGATGACGTTAACACTGTGATAAGGTGTCCTCTCCACACGAGGTAAAATAGGTCTGTGAAATGTATTCAGTTTCACAATGTATGGACAAAACAGCGTATGAGTGTTGGAGGGCTTTAATTTTGGAATTCAGCAGCATACAATGTCAGGCTTTGAGATTTACTATCATTTTCAGGTGAAATTGAGCTGTGAAATATATATTTTTTTTAGTTATTTTTATTGACTGACTGACTGAATAAATGAATGAATGAATGTGAAATCACGTTCAGATCGGTTCACAGTCAGTCCTACCGTAATACCAAGTGTATGCGCGGACCGCGAAATATATGGGCGGCTAGATTGACCGCTCATTTCTGGGTGGCGGCTGGCTTGACCGCAGTCTTCCACTGGAGGCCTCACGGAGCCATCGGATTTCAAGTAAAATATCTTAATTTATGTTCCGAAGATGAACGAAGGTCTCAAGGGTGTGAAACGGCATGAGGATGAGTAATAAATGACAGAATTTTCATTTTTGGGTGAACTAACCCTTTAAGAATTCACTATTTTATCAAGTGACTAGACTTTTCTCTGATGAGATTAGTGTAATTTAATCTTTTTCTAAATCATTTTTTGAATAATTACATTTGGTTAAATTGAGTATCTGCATCTTCAAGCTATTTTGGCAACATGTATCATTTTCAGTTTATGGTTTGTAGTTGATCTGTTTATAAAGTGATCATGGTGACATTGGTTATCGAACCAGAAGTATTGAAATGCTAATGATTAAAATACTCATTAAAACCATATGTTTTGTCTTTGATTAAATGTTCATAACATCAAAAATTACTGTCACATCAATAAGTTTTGATATTGTGTAATGTTTTCTGCCAGACTATTGTTCTAAAACCAGTGTTTACTTTTGCTTAAATTGCTTAATTTGTTTGCTTAAATGTTTCTGTCACGCTGGTGGTTGTATAAACACACACATATGTGAGCCAACCCCGCAGTTTGCTTTCCTCGCCACTAGTTTGTCGGCATCAGCTTGGTGTGTTCTGGGCTTTAGATGTCTCTAATTATTATCTTTTTTCTGCCTCTAAATTGGTCCTTAATTCAGTTCTGCCTAATTCCATCATTATACAAATATCCTTATCTGACTCTTCATAGACCTTAGTCAGGGAGCCATGTAAAATTTCTGTCAGGAATGAAAACAAGGGTTCATGTTTCATGCCCTTAAAATCTCAGCACAAAACCCACAAAAACTGAACATCATACTTAGAATTATAAAGTGTACATAGTATTAATATTTTTCTAAAATCTGACCTTGCAGTAGATATTTAGTTATGTATAATATGATTGTAAAAAAACACTACAATTATATTATAGACATCTATTTAATAATCAATACAGTATGAGAATTTATGCTATATTGTAAATATAGTCATGGCTAAAGAACTTTGGAAATGACAATTTGAAAACAAAGCAGAAGTCACTGGCAAATAAATACACAAGTGATAAATAATCCCACATGTATGCCTTTCTGCAGGTCAATTATATTAATTAATATTCATAAATTAAGCTGATTTAGCACTGTTTGTGTGCTGATTCAATCCATTTTTTAATCAAATTTATAGTGACGAATTTCTGGAAAGCGTACTTTAAACATTATCATATATGTGTTTCTATGCAGCTAGCATTTTAAAACAGTCATACTTGATAAGGCTTTTGTTACAGCCTATTTTAACTGTAAAAATGTGATTTGAAGACCTTTGATTTCCAGACAGGTTTTCTTGGTTACAGTAAACAGTCTAGAAAAAATGTAAAACTGTACAGTTACAAAATGGAAAGGTAATAAGACTGAGTTCAGACAAACAATATGCTGTACAAATGAATTTTCTTTTGTTTGTCACTGTTTACTTGAATTTCTACACTAAAACTAATGCTAATGCCATTAGTAATTAGTGAAATGTGTCCAGATGCAGTGTGTACAAGTCCATAAAAAACACAAGGGGCATTTGGGTAACTTCCCAAGCCATCAACAACAATTACAAGAAGCACTTTTGCGACGAAAGATGCTTTGAGGTGTAAATGTGTTGGTCATAGATTTGCATTGTCTTCACGAATAACTGTCAGTCTTCCCACAGCCGTTTGAGTGAAGTCCTTGCAAGTCACAGTTTTGCAAGTAAAAAGCAAAAAGCACAAACTTCCATTCACAACTGATGTGATCAACCAAGTGGTGCAGAAACAACGAAACCCTTGACTTTGTTCTTCTCTATGATAATTAAGCCATTTTAGGGAATGAGCATGATCAACCACTTATCTTAGAGTGGAATCTGGGTCCGGGCAGAGTACAATTTCTTGCAGTAAAAACTATTTCATGTCATTTTAATGTTATATTGTGTTATGTTTCTCAAAATAAAACTGAAAATAATACACCACTCTTTATTGGTATTTATACAAAGTGTCTGACTTCACTGTAAATAGGAATTGTTGGTTTAACTTAGCGTAAGTTATCTGGTTGCCTTAAAATTTTGAGTTCATTGAAATTAAAAATTTGAATTAATACACCATGAAGGCGATTGGTTTAATTACCAGAAACTCAAAAGATTATGTTATCTGAACCACATGAATTAAGCTGATTTGACAAAAGAAAAATGTTGTGATGATAAATCATGAAAATAATTTTTTACAGTGTTGTTTTCAAATTTTCCTATCGGTACATTCAAAGTCAAACCACTGGAGTTGTTTGGATTACTTGAACACTATGTCCTTTTTTTGACCTTGGTACTGTTAGATCCATTGGATGTCATTGTATGGGCAAAAATAGCTGAAAGATTCTTCAAATATCTTATTTACTTTTTGTAAGTCTAGGGCTGGAACAAAAAGATGGAACAATAATCAGAACAAAAAGTAGTTGAAGGATAATGTGCATAATTCAATTATTTATCTGACTTCAATATAATTAATCTGACTCTACTAAAGTTGTTTTTTTGCTTTAATCTCTTATTCTTTAAGGGTAAAAGTATTTCTTAGAACTGATAGAAAAACATGGGATTGAACCTGAACTTTTTGATATTATCAGTATTATCAGTGGTAAAAGGAAAGATTCTCAAAGCCTTTAAAGCAGACAAGGTTATTAAGTTACATGTTTAAATATACAGACAGAAGAATGGAACAAAATACTGTATAGAAAAATTTAGCTGTAACAAATTAATGCATTGCTGTGCAGACAAGGCCGTAAAGCGTTCTTGTAGTATGCATATAGTATGTAGGGTGCGGGAGTGGCAGGGTTAAAGCCTTTTCTCCAAGACAACAGTTAACTTTCCTTCTCACACCTTGAGCAGAGCATTGTTAAACATGAGTGGAACACAAACAACAAAACCACCTGACAGGAAACTGAAAGGTGTGGTGATCAAGAGGGGGAGAAGTAGGCTACATTAACATTCTCCTTTATCGTTGCATGGTTTAAATTGCATGGTTTCAGTAGCATGGTATAAATTAAAAATTATATATGTTTTAACCATAAATGCTCATCTTGAACTAGCTCTCTTCTTCTTCTCTATTAGAATTCTGGCAGTGTAGACACTGCTAAGTGTATTACTGCCCTCCAGAGGTCAAAGCTTGAACTAATTGTTATACTTGCATATTGTATATGAGAATTTAGTTCAAACATTCAGTCAAACTAGTTCAAAGCTATTTATGGTTAAAACGTATATAATTTTTAAATTTTATTTAGAAAGTGAGTGATGGTTTCTCTAGATAAGACTCTTATTCCTCATCTGGGATCATGTAGAGCTCTTTGAAGCTGCACTGAAACTAATTTTGACCTTCAACCCTTTGGGCTCCATTGAAGTCCACTATATGGAGAAAAATCCTGGAATGTTTTAATAAAAAAACCTTAATTTCTTTTCGACTGAAGAAAGAAAGACATGAACATCTTGGATGACATGGAGGTGAGTAAATTTTAATTTGAAAGTGAACTAATCCTTTTACAGTGCATCTTCTCGTGTGGGATAAGTCTATGGACATAATAAAAAATAATACATTAAAACCAGTGTTTACTTTCATTTGCATTCTCCACATGTGTTGGTGTACATTTCTTTCGCTGTCAGAAGCTCATCTCGTGTTTCAAGCATTTCTGCAGTTACTTTCCATCTCTCATTTCAAAACACTTCACATTCATTACGCTTTATCTTTCTCGTTTTGACGCTTAAATCTGATTTACTGTGATTCGTGTAGTAAAAAACACTTGTGAACTATGAACTTGTTAGAAATTAAGTCAGCAATTTTAACCGCCATAAAACCGATATAAGGAAGTTGCTCAAAGAAAGCAGCTGACTACAGTCATGTGACAGCAATAGACCCTCGTGTCATATGACTTCAATTCAGTCCCTCCTTCGCGTGTTTTTATTGGAACTTTCTGTTGTCTCATCTCGCCATTGGCACAAACACTCACGTAGTTTTGTTTCAGGATTGACTTTTAGACGGATGAAAGCTTATTATTCATCTCCAGTGGAAGTCTGTCTGGTTTCTTCAGATTGCACTATGTGGCGTCTTCTAGCTGGGTTTGTGCTTCTGCTGTGTGCTGCAGGTAAGGAGAAAACAGCATTACAACAGGAAGAAAACACAGCTGATCTCGTGATTTAATGGCTGCGACACATTTCCTGTGTTGTTATTTAACACTAAACATGTTGAGGGAGTATGCAATACTATATTTAGGCTTAGTAATGTTTTAAGTACTCGTAGTGTATAGTATATTATGCTTGTGCATTAGTTGATACGTAAAAGTTGATGAAAATAATTATTTGTTTTCATTCCCAGATGCCACACCAGTTGGTGGCAGAACAGTTCCTGAATTTGGGAAGATGTATCATGTCAAAGGTACATTTCTGCCTAATTACACAGTACATCCCAGTACAGTACACTTGTTTTTCAGTATGTTAGATGTGCCTCTTTTATATAGGTATGCTGTCTTTGCCTTATGCTGAGATAAAGGAACCATTTGAAGCTTGGTACGATCTTAAGGGGAACAGAAGTCGTATCGACTTTTATCATGGTCAGTGATTGTCAAATAATAAAATCAGGCAGTATTGAAATGTATGTAGTTTCTCCTAATTGCTGCTCTTTATACAGGTACAGTGTGCACTTTTTTTATCGGAAACGACTTGGATTATGGTGCCACTTACAAGATCACACCAGTCACCACTGAGACAGAATTCAATACTATGAAGTGTTTCCAGCTTAATGGTACCAAGGAGGATCCAATACTTCCACAGACGGCACTTCCTGATCTGCAGGAATTTGAAGTATGTACTACTTAAAAGGCCAGTTAACCCAAATGTGAAAAGCAAACCAATGCAACAGGGCTGAAATGTGTATAAAATCATTGTTTGTTATGCAGTTTGAGAAGATGGAGTATTACGCAGGCGTTCTGTGTGAGGTCTGGAAAAACGTCACACAAGTCGATCATAAGAAGAACACATATCGTCTGTGGGTCACACGTCCAGAGGGAAATGATTCCCCAGCTGTCCCGTACCACTATGAGATGATGGGCTTCAACACTCTTTTGGGGTCCCACTACGACAAGTACATTATTGACTACAGTGACTTCAGCCCTCGAATTGAGTCTGACATTTTCAAACTACCTGGAGGTAAATACTTAAAATGCATGGCATGTTTCTGTTTCTGACAGATCATCCAATCAAATGCTCACTTTTGTGTTTAGGAATGACCTGTGGTGACTTTCCTGGTCCTGGTGCGGAGCATCATTTATCGGCCAATCCCCTTCAAGACCTTATCCACACCTCCCCCGTTGGCCACGCCCACCGTATGTTTGGCCACTTTAAGGAGAAGTTTGAGCGTCAGTATGAAAACGAAAAGGAGCACGAGGAGCGCGAGCACAACTTTGTACATAATATTCGGTGAGGGAAAAAAACAACAAATATTACTAGAGATTTAGTGGTTTGAAAGTATAAAATTGAGAAAATACCCCAATTACTTTATTGCAAATCTATTTTTATTAAGCAACATGGTATGAAAGACTGCTGTATTGTGATAGTTGTTAGGCACAACATGCAACCCCTATAGCCATGATTATATCTCTATATCGCACATCCTTGATTGCTACTATATAGTAAAAATGATTAAAAATATTAAAGGAACACTTTTTGGGAGATTTTTTTAATTATTTGACATTTATTATGTTTGACAATAAGCAGAATCTGCTGCCAAATTATTATGACAATGTTATGGTGACTGGCATTTTAGAAAGGCTAGTTTTTAAGCTTTTAATGGTATATTATGAGTCTATCCTTTTAAAATGGTCATACACTAAGTTTTTTTTTTTTTTTTTAAACAGCAAATTTTGCAGGAAAAATGTATTTGATTTGAAATAAAGACTGTGTATCTTTAGATGAAATGACAAAAAATATAAGAAGAAAAGGCCTTTTTTTGGTTACAGTACATAGACATCTCATCTATCTAGAAACAAATGAGAATATGGAGCCTGCACAATTATATAATGAGAATGATCTTGTCTGATTTTTACATCTTTTCTTCAGTTATGTGCACTCTATGAACAGAGCCGGTCTTTCGTTCTCCCTCTCTGTCAATCACCTGGCTGATCGGTCACAGGAAGAGCTGACCACGATGAGAGGACATAAAAGATCTCATGTTCACAGAAAGGCTCAGCCTTTTCCCTCTGAAGTCCGTTCTATAGCCATCCCTGATTCAATAGACTGGAGGCTGTTTGGTTTGTAATCCTTGTTTGTTTTTTAATGAGTTGTTAAATGTGAAGTCCGAATCTTTCTACGAATGTTTAGTGTTGCAGAAGTGATTCAGATGATGATACACAGACATATATGTATTTTCAGGTGCTGTGACGCCAGTGAAAGACCAGGCTGTGTGTGGATCCTGCTGGAGCTTTGCCTCCACTGGAACACTAGAGGGAGCTCTTTTCCTCAAGGTAAATCTACACAACAAACTCCAGACTACATATCCACCTGATTTTGTAAGGCATGGCCATTTTTAAAGGGATAGTTCACCCAAAAATGAAAATTCTGTCCTCATTTACTCACCTAAAAGTTGTTCCAAACCTGTCTGAATTTCTTTCTTCTGCTGAACACAAAATAAGATATTTTGAAGAATGTCGTTAACCAAACAGTTGATGGACCCCAATGTATTTTTTTTTCCATGCTATGGAAGTCAATGGGGTCCATCAACTGTTTGGTCACTCATATTCTTCATAATATCTTCTTTTATGTTAAGCAGAAGAAAGAAATTCAGACAGGTTTGGAACAACTTTAGAGTGAGTAAATTATGACAATTTTCATTTGTGGTTGAAATCTGCCTTTAAGCGAGTGTAAACGTGCGCATTCTTTTATATGTCTAAAGCAGGGGTGACTAACGTCAGTCCTGGTGAGCCACATTCCTGCAGAGTTCCACACACACCTGAACAAGCTAATCAATGTCTGAAGGGTTGCTAGAAAGCTATAGGCAAGTGAGTTTTTATCTGGGTTGGAGCTGAACTCTGCAGGACCAGAGTTTGTCACCCCTGGTCTAAAGGATAGAGACAGAGCAACACATAATCTGAAAACCATGCCCACCGGGGGGACAACAATCCAACCCTCTCCATTGACTTTGTATTGCATTAAGCTGCCTCCTTGTCGTTTTTGACTTAAAACAAAAAACAGAACAATGTCTAAAAGCTACTATGTAACAGGGTGTTCAGAAAACAAGCTAAAAAACCCAGAACTACATTTTTAAAAGCTGTTGAACCCAAAAAAACAAGCGTTTAAGGACACAAAAATGGATAAAGGCAATTGAGACAGAGTGCAATGTGTCTATTACTCTGAAAACTACACCTACTGGAGGGGAACCTAATCGGCAATAGGAAAAATAATATATAAAACTGACATTTGGATATTTGACTTACCAGTGACAAAATGTTTACTGCACATGTAGGCATACTGAGTGTCAGGATCCCACAATTTACCCATTCTTCCTGCTGATGCTTCACGTCTTATTGCCTGTAACCACTTTTGTCTCTTTAAAGGTGCCATAGAACGTGTTTTCAAAAGATGTAATATAAGTCTAAGGTGTCCCCTGAATGTGTCTGTGAAGTTTCAGCTCAAAATACCCCATAGATTTTTTTTAATTCATTTTTTTAACTGCCTATTTTGGGGCATCATTAACTATGCACCGATTCAGGCTGCGGCCCCTTTAAATCTCTTGCTCCCTGCCCCCGAGCTCGCGACTACAAGTGCAGTTATACAGTGCATAAACAAAGTTCACACAGCTAATATAACCCTCAAATGGATCTTTACAAGATGTTTGTCATTCATGCTGCATGCATGCATCGATTCCTGTGAGTATAGTATTTATTTGGATGTTTACATTTGATTCTGAATGAGTTTGATAGTACTCCGTGGCTAACGGCTAATGCTACACTGTTGGAGTGATTTATAAAGAATGAAGTTGTGTTTATGAATTATACAGACTGCAAGTGTTTAAAAATGAAAATAGCGACGGCTCTTGTCTCCGTGAATAAAGTAATAAACGATGGTAACTTTAACCGCATTTAACAGTACATTAGCAACATGCTAACGAAACATTTAGAAAGACAGTTTACAAATAATCACTAAAAATATCATGTTATCATGAATCATGTCAGTTATTATTGCTCCATCTGCCATTTTTTGCTATTGTTCTTGCTTGCTTACCTAGTCTGATGATTCAGCTGTGCACATCCAGACGCCCTGCCCTTGTCTAATGCTTGAACATGGGCTGGCATATGCAAATATTGGAGCCTTACATATTAATGATCCCGACTGTTACGTAACAGTCGGTGTTATGTTGAGATTCGCCTGTTTTCCGGAGGTCTTTTAAACAAATTAGATTTATATAAGAAGGAGGAAACAATGGAGTTTGAGAGTCACTGTATATCTTTTCCATGTACTGAACTCTTGTTATTCAACTATGCTGAGGTAAATTCAATTTTTGATTCCAGGGCACCTTTAAAGTCTGGGTTTTTACGGTTCAGTAACTTATAAAAACTTAGTTCTGTTTTATTTTTAGCTTGTTTGTTGCACACCCTGTCACACAGTAGCTTTTAGGCATTGTTCTGTCTTTTGTTAGTAGCAAGAAATGACGAGGAGGCGGCTTCACGCAATACTAAATCAATGGAGAGTGTTGGATTGTTTTCCTTCCCGGTGTGGGCGTGGCCTAAATGCGCTGTCTCTATTGATGTCTGTTGGGTAAAACAAGAGCTTATTGATGCAATTCAGTCTTCTAACTGTTATTTGTGGTCAGAGGCTTCTGTAAATATTTAAATTATACATACAGTTACGTTTCAACTACTGGTGCAACCCAAAAAATCAACACTTTATGTCAAAACTAGGCTTAGTTGTAACTTATCCAAAGCTAGTGCAACTGCCCCCTATTTTTGCAATGTCCAACTGAATTAAGTTTTTTACTTGCTTTAAACTATTCCTTGTATTTCTCTCTCCTTTAGACGGGACAGCTGACATCATTGTCCCAGCAGATGCTGGTCGACTGCACGTGGGGATTTGGGAATAATGGTTGTGATGGAGGAGAGGAGTGGAGAGGTTTTGAGTGGATCATGAAGCATGGAGGCATTTCGACCGCAGAGAGCTATGGAGGATATAAGGGCATGGTGTGTGTACATACACCACACATCTCAACCTGGCCCAGTTTCTGACTGATTCAGATAGTCGTTTTGGTTATAACTGACATCTATAATGGGAAACAATATTTCCTGATGGCATATAATTAGTTTTCTCAGACACTGGTGGTCACTAATCAGTTGACTGTGTGTGTTTCAGAATGGTTTGTGTCATTATGATAAGTCCTTCATGGTGGCACAGTTGAGCGGGTACACTAACGTGACCAGTGGTGATATTGAGGCACTGAAGGCTGCTATCTTTAAATTCGGCCCTGTAGCAGTCAGCATCGACGCTGCTCACCGTTCCTTCGCCTTCTACAGCAACGGAGTCTACTACGAACCGGCCTGCAGTGAGTCTTCACACATTCAGTCTCACTAACTTAAATCCTAAAACAAACTCAGTTGTCCTTTCCTCCATCTTTATACCACATACTGCAATGTTATGATTTTGTGATGCATTACATGGTCTGTTAGCAGCAATCACAGACATTCGCATTAGACTGGATTAGATTTCTCAGACCACTGTGGAGTTTGAGAAAATAACAGTATATAATTTGCTCTGGAATTTTTAAGGAGGTTGTCTGAGAAAAACATAGACATGGCAGATTAGAATGATATTCTGCACTCATTTGAAATTGACTTATGACATTCTATGAAATTCATCTAAATTCACCAAATCTTATGAATGTGGTTGTTGTGGTTTGTGATCAAATGGGCACCAGCTGCTGCAGTAAATGTGGTGTATTCAAACAACTTTGACATAGTCCTTTTATGTTTACCCCTTTTAAATGCCTCTTGCCCGCTGTGAACAGTTGCCCTGAAGCCACCGGGTGGCGGTGCAACCAGGCTTGGACCCGTCATCGCTGCTTGCAGCTATATTTTGTTTTGTACTCTCCAATAAGTTGCCTCATCATCAATTTTATATGTATACAGAATGTAATAAATTCTAAAAAATATCTTTTCTATCAAGCTTGTATGTTTAGGTTCAGTAATTTCAGTTTAATGGCAATTAATAGGTCCTTTTCATTGCCATTTAATGTGAAATAACTGAACAAAAACATAATTTTAGAAGAAAATTTCAGGCACTTAGAGGCTTTTGCATCCTATCTATCTATCTATCTATCTATCTATCTATCTATCTATCTATCTATCTATCTATCTATCTATCTATCTATCTATCTATCTATCTATCTATCTATCTATCGTTCTATCGTTCTATCGTTCTATCGTTCTATCTATCTATCTATCGTTCTATCTATCTATCTATCTATCGTTCTATCTATCTATCTATCTATCGTTCTATCTATCTATCTATCGTTCTATCTATCTATCTATCTATCGTTCTATCTATCTATCTATCGTTCTATCTATCTATCTATCGTTCTATCTATCTATCGTTCTATCTATCTATCGTTCTATCTATCTATCGTTCTATCTATCGTTCTATCTATCGTTCTATCTATCGTTCTATCTATAATTTATTTTTATAATTTTTTTCATATTTTGCAGAAATTATACATATAAACTATACATATTACAGTTTTTCTCAGTTGCTTTGGTACATTTCTCAAATCATCCTTACAATTTGCAAAACTGTTCATTTCTCGAAATAATTTGAATTATTCCAAATTATTAATTAATTAGAACTGCAAAAGCCTGGAACTTGCTGAGAATCCTTAGTTCATCTCTCAAAAGCATGTATGAATGAACATATCAGTGCAGTCAGAATGACAAGTCCTTAGTTGCGTTCCAAATGACACTTATACACTATGTACTTGTGCACTATGTACTCATCCATGTAGTGCGTTAATTGTATAAGGATATTTTGTCATTTAACAACGGAGTCTGATCCTCCCTTCCCCTCCACTACGTAATTAAAGCTGCGACAGTTGAGTGCACAAAGTGTCCAACATTACACACTTAGTTTTTTCCATTAATTTAGTGCACCATCCGGGTATTTAAAGTGCACTTTTTCTTTTTGGAACTTTCAGTGTTAACGCACTACTCGCACTATTTATACTTAAAAACGTCATAGAATAGTGCATAAGTACGCGAATTGGGACGCACCTCTTGTGTCATTGTTCTCGAACAAGATTGTCAAAATGCTTAGCCATGTTGTCAATATAACGGTGATGAATATTTCAGATGTAGCCTAAACTATGGCTATGGTTTAATGACAGTGAACAAATTACTGTAAAATGTCCTTGTGATAAATGAAAAAGACTATATATACATACACTGTATATATGTATTCATGTGTATGTGTGTGATATAGTACGTATCTGTGTAAAGTTCATTTAGCCTACTATACTGTAAGTGTAAAGCAAGTGTAATATGCTACTGTAAGTGTAAAAATGCCATTGTAATATTAAGATTATAGCGTGCATACCATATTAGAGTACAGTGAACATTGCTGAAATGCATACCTGTTATGTCTACAACATGCTTGAATGATTGAGGAAAAGGTTTTTCTCCAAACATTCGGCTGCATATTTAGACCTGCATAAGCCATTGTAAGGTCATGATTGAGAACATAGTTCATGATAGTGGGGCCTCATTTCAAAAGAAACGTGCCTACGTCCTTTGCCTTATCTACCTCTTCCTCTGTTTTGCCTCCCTACCCTTCTACCACACATCCTTACTCTTCTTCTTCCCAGCTGTTGACCCTGTTCTTCCATTATCAGAAATTGAAACTCTTGTGTTGTGCTCTGCCTATATATGCTTTCCAGTTGAAGATTCATGACATGCATGAATCATTGGTTGATCTAATGCTTTTCATTCCCTGAATACATTAGTGAAAAAGCTAATGTATAAAGCAAAATTCATCAATTCAGGACACATTCACAAAAGTCTAAAAAAAAATGTATAGATAATATACTTGACATTATGATAACTAGGTCAACCATTTTGCATTTAATGACTTGTGCGATGAACTAATGACTAGATGTTTTGAGGGGTAAGATTATTCAACAGAGAACTATATAACACATTTTGAGCAACATGACATTAGCAATTGATAATGTAGGAAATAGCAGACAATTGTACATAATCAAATGTCTGAATGTACTAAAGCATTTGCAGTTTGTTCAAAAGAATGAGAAACTGCTTTTATGATGTGCAAAAGTGACTAGATGATGTGGTGGTTGAACAAGTAGTTTTGAGAATTTCAGTTTTGATCTGAGAAATGTGCCAAAGCGACTGAGAAAAACTAATATACATAATTAAAAATAATAAATAGAATTTTTTTCCATCTGCAAATTGATTTTATATATTAAATTGTTTCATATTTAATTTTATATGATTCATTTTATTATATTATATATTGTTAGTAATTTATTATAAAAACATAACATTTTGCAGATGGAAACATTTTGGGAAATATGTATATATTCTTTTTTATATATTCTTGTATATAAAATTTTTATATTAACTATGCATAATACTTACCAATTGTGTGTGTGTGTGTGTGTGTGTGTGTATGTATATATGTGTGAGTGTGTGTATAATATATATATATACATATATAATAAAAAAATATATAATATATATATTATTTTATTTTATTTTATATATATATATATATATATATATATATATATATATATATATATATATATATATTATATACACAACTATGGAAAAAAATAAGAGACCACACCAACTTCAGAAATCAAAGTTAAGTCGTATAGTAAATTACACCATAGCTCAATATATATATATATATATATATATATATATAATAAAAAAAAAAAAAATATATATATATATATATATATAATTTTTTTTTTTTTTTATTAAAATATATATATTATATATTTTTTTATTAAAATATATATATATTATATATATATTTTTATTAAAATATATATATATATATATATATTATTAAAATATATATATAAAATATATATATATATATATATAATTTTTTTATTAAAAAAAAAATATATATATATATAAAAAATAATATTATATATTTTTTTAATTATATATTATTTTTTATTTTATTATATATATATATATATATATATATATATATATATATATATATATATATATAATAAAAAAAAATGTATATATATATATATATATATTATATTTTTTATTATATAAATAAATAAAATATATAAAAATATATATATATATATATATAAATATATATATATATATATATATATATATATATATATATAATATATATTATTATTTTTTATTATATTTTTTTATTTTATATATATATATATATATATATATATATATATATATATATATATATATATATAATATGCTTCCATCTGCAAAGTCATTTTTATATATTAAATTGTTTTATATTATTATTACAAAAAACTGAAAATAACATTTTGCACATGGAAACATTTTGGGAAATATGTATATTCATTTTTAGATTAACTACACATTAATATACATGGAAACAAATTAATTGTTGTTAACTATCTCCAAATGGATTTATATATTATATGGTTATCATTATTTTATTATAAAATAATATTTTGCTGCTGGAAATGTTGCATTTTGGGAAACTGTACATTTCCTTCTACATGTAAGCACTGCCTGTATACTCCCAGTAATTTCACTCATTAAATCCTAAAAACATATGATGATATTATGCACAGTTTATATTTCATACTCAAGTACATACTCATGCATTCTTTTACCATTAGCAATGCTTTAAATCAAGTATACAGTACTCTTTTTCTGTAGAATCCAACAATTCACGTTTAATTTTTCTATATCCACAGAAAACGGGACTGATGACTTGGATCATGCTGTGCTAGCAGTCGGTTATGGGATACTGAATAACGAGCCCTACTGGCTGGTGAAGAACTCCTGGTCCACTTACTGGGGCAATGATGGTTATGTACTGATGTCCATGAAAGACAACAACTGTGGTGTGGCCACTGATGCGACGTACGTGACCTTAGCCTAATACACGTACGTCTTTCAAAGAAAATCTCACAAGGCAACAGAAGGATGGTTTTCATTGGTTTTATTGCAGATCCTGGATGCTGGACAATTATTCACAGTTTTATTGTGCTTCAGTTGGAATGTCAATAAATGGAAAGTCATAAAATGCTTGTTCATTGTAAAATCACATTAAGACTTGCATTCCATCATGCAGCAAAAATAACACTCACTCATACTGTCCACAGGCAGCAACTAGCAGGCCTTTATTAGATGCTATTTGCATTATTCTCATGTCATCATTTCATCACATTGCCTCTCACAGGAGTACCAGGCTGTTATCAGTTAACATCTCATGACAGAGTAAGAGCCTCTTAATAATCATGCAGTGATATGAAAAATGCTTTGGTTAAAGGGATAGTACTGTCATCATTTACTAACCTTCATGTTGTTACCATGGCATTTTGACTTGTGTGAAACAAACTTGTGTGAATCTTGAAAGATGCTTTCTATTTAAATACAGTACATAGTGACCATGACTGTTTAGCTCTGAATCAGGAAGAAATGATTCAGTCCAAACCACCTAATAAGAGTTGTTTAATCTGGATCAGAATGATCTGGATTTGAAAATCTCATGTTTTGCTATCCAGGATTACGTAATCCATCTTTTGTGCCAGTGTTGTGCTGAATTCCTGCTCCCGCCAAATTATAACCCCCCTAGTATTGGAAGGTTTAGGATTAGGGGTGGGGTTAGGATTAGGCAATCAGATGGCGACTTCAACGAGGGGAGTAATAATTTTGCAGGGAGCCAAAATTCGGCACAACACCGGTTTTCAATGCAAAATTGGATTGGATCACCCTAATCAAGATTACACACTTTATCAGATTACCAAATCTGTATTAAAAGTGCTCTACGGAGCCCCTAAAGGGACATGATGATGGAAAAAATATGAGATCGGGGGAAGAAAAAATTCTGTGTAGCGTTCACCCGAGAAACTTTGCGTTCACTCGCAAATAACTTTTGACTGGTTCATCTCTTATGATTGTGCCGAATGTAGTTAACAAACAGTGATAATAAACATTTTAAATTAAATATAATATTGTTGTTTAATATTTACAGCTGTGTGGGCATTATTTTATGGTGCCAAAATCTCTTTTTTACTTTATTGTAGGCGAAAGGCTTAATAGGTAGCCTAATGTCTACTTTATTACTAATTTATTACTTTGACATTTAAACTAATCAAGAGCAAAATAAAAAAATGAGTGTGTATTACATTATACAAATGTTGTATTTTTGGGGGTTTCCGTTTCAAAGCCTTTATTAAATTTTTGTTCCTGAAATTCACCCTTCTGCTGCCATAATCCGAAATGGGTTTTTTTTTAGTTTTTTTCAAATGTATCCCAATCTTACAAAAAGATTTGGACACAAATTGGTAATTTAATCCAGATCAAAACCAAGATTGGATTTTGTTCCAATCCGATAGCCGCAATCCGATCAGATTTCTTCCGTGTCACTGTCCAAAGCACCATTTGTTGTCAGTTTCTAAGTGTTAAGTTGTAATATTTTAGCACCGTTTTGTTTCACACTGGACACATTTGGCACAGCAATGCGGGGTTAACCCAAGTGTGAAACGTTCCTTTACCCGGGGTTAAAAGCAGGGTTTAGAACCACAATGACCCGGGATTAAGCATAGTGTGACAAGGCTTTTGGAGCATAGTTCAAAACTTTTATTTTCTTCTGAGCATTACAAACGTTGTCAGTGGTGAATTATCTTTTGTATGAAAAAAGACCAGCATGATTGATCTTCACAAATTTTATATGACACAGCATGAGGGTTTAAATTGACATGGGGGTGAGAAAATAATGACAGATTTATTTATTTTAGGTGAACTATCCCTTTAAGATCTGATTGCCTGTTAACATTTACAACATTAGACCAATTGCATAATAATAAAATAGTTAATTTCTATAAAACAATTTCATGCAGTAAAACTACAATTGCCTGTTTTTAAAAAGTTAATATCAGTATATAAAGGTTAAAACTAGATTGTGTCATTTGGCAGTGCTTGTCTGAGATTGAAGTCCATGAGATTGTGACTGTCCATCATCCCAATATTCTCATGTCCATCTGGCTGCAGTAATGTATGTAGCATTGGCTCAAGCAACATTAGAAAGTCATGGCATGTCAATCACATACTGCAATAAACCACTTTAATTGTGCGTGTGATGGCGTTTTTTTCACTGAAAGCAATAAAAAAAACTAAATGCAGCCAAATCAGCACTTTCCCTGTAGCTACTGAGACTATTCAGGACACTAACATGCTATTAAAACAATTTCAACCAGGCAGACGTTTCTGGGAATTGTCATTTCAAGCAAAACTAAATGCAAGCCACTGTCCTCAAATAAGACAAATATTCCCAAACACTGGACACGTACATAAAGGATTACATTACAAAGAAGGCACTGGTTTACTTTCCACTAGACGAAATGCTCACAAATCTCGCAAGTCAGTTGCCGGTGGTGTTAGTGGGAGGGGCATTCTCATCTAAAGAGCACTAACTAACCCTTTAAACGGTCCCCCCCCCCCCCCCTTTAGTGAACAGTAAGCTCCGCCTTCTTTGATTTGATTTTTTGCGCTGAGGAAGAGCAGCTTAAAAATTTTACTTTTTGTCATCCTAACAACAAACAAAAAGGTGCGTAATAAATTCCAGCAGAGCTGCATCTAGAATAGCAAATATTGGGGGGCACAATTGGATATTTCTAATTATTGGGAGACTTGTCCCCCTCAATGTCTATGGGGGTTACAGCCCTGGTCCTGATGTAATTCAGTCAAATACACAACCTACAGCCATTCCAAAAAAAAAAAAAAAATTATAATGTATTAAAATGTATCAAAACCTAAACCATTCGCAAGTTTCACCGTTCATCAGCAGGACTGATAATCAAACACACTACAAAGAGAGACTTCATAGAGTTTGTGTGTGATCATTTATATCTATCTGGACTCATCTGCTAAACTCTGCAGTTCCTGTCCTTCTGTGCTGCTTGGTGATTGGCTGGTATGTATAGGAATCTGTCCGTCATATTTCAGAGTAGACCTAAAGGAGGAGAAAATAGGAGAAACTATTACAGGGCTTTCATTTTTGGGTGAAATATCCCTTTAAGTGTATGAGGTGTCATTGTGTACCTCTCTGTATCATAAATGCTGTCTGGTAGTGGTTGATTGGCAGTCTCAGGCAATGCTAGGGCTAACACTGCAGCAAGCAGAGGGGTGGAGCCAAATATCACCATTGGCACAACAGGTGTGTGGCGTCCAAGCAGGTTTATTAGTGGCGCTAATACTCCACCCATCCGTGCAAACATAGAAGAAACACCAATACCTGTTTGTCTGTAGACACAAAAGGCATATCTGAAATTATTTCCACATAATGTTTGGCAATATGCTGAAATCAAGAGTGCAAGCAGCTCTTCAGTCCCACCAGAGGCTGCTTTGTGATATTTATAGTCATATTAATCAATACAGTGCTTTCACAATGCACACTGTTTCAAAACAGCTTTACAAACATGTTTAGAAAGAAACCATAGTTAACGTAGTTGTAGTAGTGTTTACAGCACCTCAGGCAGCTGATACTCGCTGGTTATGTTAAGTGGTGTTAAATTTCTGACACGTGCTCTAAATGGTTGACCAATCACAACAAACTAGGGCCGGCTAAACAATCAAAGCAGAGTGTGCTTTTCGGTAGGCTGGTTTTAAAGGACCTGAAACTAAGGGTACATTTAAACAACAATGATGTACTAAAAATAGAAAAGCATGCTGTATTCTGCTGCCGGGCCAGTAGTTGGCGATGTCACTTTGTAAAGAAACACAATGCACTTATAGACTGAACACATAATACGCATGTGCATCACCATTTTCACAAACATGGAAACGGTAACGGTATCATTTTCGAAAACTTGCACTTTCAGGCCCTCAATTTGCCTTTGTTGTGTAAATGAACAGCCAAAGTGCTTAAAAAGTTTTCTGTTTTTAGCTGAAAATGGTGTTTAAAATGGCCCCTAAAAGACAGAGGGTGAAAACAGGTGCTGCAACAATGTAAAATAATGAAAAATAGTGAACATTAAAGGGGACATATCATGAAAATCTGACTTTTTCCATGTTTAAGTGCTATAATCGGGTCCCCGGTGCATCTACCAATCTACAATCCAATAACTTTGTTTTGTCAAGCCTTTCTCTGCAATCATGTGAAAAATGAGCCGCTCAGATTTCGCTCCCCTTGTGACAAAGGAAGGGGATCTTATTATAATATTACCGACCCTTAATCTGCACATTTCCACCCATGGCGCCGTCATTTTGTTTTCGCAATTGATAATGGTGTAATAGTTCTAACACCATAGCAAAAGTTTGAGAACTTAACTTCTTCCTGAGTCTCTCCATCAGTGTTGACTCCGGTTTGAACAATGTAAGGCTGAACACCGTTACTGACAATCCTCATTTTGGCTGCGTGAGATTCTCCAGCTTTGTTGTTGTTGAACAACCAAAGCGCAAACTGTTAAAGCTCCGCCCTCTTTTAAGTCTTTTTAAGTTCATTTAAGTTTTAATTTCTCTTTTTTTCTCTGAAATGTGTCACTTTAGTTTTAGTGGATTTTGCATAGATTGTAATTTTTACATTAAAGGTGCAAAAGTTCTGATGTGATTTATTTTTTTGTTTAATTTTTTACATCACAAAAAAAAAAAAAGTTTTTTTTAACAGGGGTGTGTAGACTTTTTCAAATCCATTGTATATATGATGCAAATGCAAATACCTGAGAACAGTTGGAAACAGTTCTGCAGAATAAATATAGATGATGGCAAAAGACGCTGTAATTCCAAATTTCCCCACCATGGCCAAAGCAGTTCGAATATGAGCACTGTCTGAGAGAAAGAGAGTTTGACATGAAAATGATGGAAACGAGAGTAGGAGACAATTAAGGAAGAGGATTAGGGCCAAGCAATAATAAAATAATAAAACCATCTTGAGATTAAAGTTGTTAAATTTCGAGAAAAAACGTGCTAAATTACGAGAAAAAATTTGTTCAATTACGAGAACAAATTTGTTAAATTATGAGAAAAATGTTAAATTTCGAGAAAAAAGTCGAGATAAAATGTTGAGAATAAAGTCATTAAATTATGAGAACAAATTCATTAAATTACAAATTAGTTCTCATAATTTAACGACTTTTTTCTTGTAATTTAATGACTTTATTCTCATAATTTAATGAGTTTATTCTCAACATTTTATCTCGACTTTTTTCTCAAAATGTAACAACATTTTTCTCATAATTTAACGAATTTGTTCTCGGAATTTAACGACTTTTTTCTCGTAATTTAATGACTTTATTCTAAACATTTTATCTTTTAACTTTTTTCTTGAAATTTAACAAGTTTTTTTCGTAATTTAATGAGTTTATTATCAACTATTTATTTTGACTTTTTTCTCGAAATTTAACGAGTTTTTTTTTTCGAAATGGTTTTATTTTTTTTACTATTGCTTGGCCCTAATCCTCTTCCGTACACAATAGTGGGCACAATAGTGCAAGAAAATACTACACCCTTGGGGGAAAAAAATAAATATAAAAGACAGAAATAAATTGTAGAAAAGTGCCTCTGGCCATGTTTGACTGCTCACCTGCTGGAACAATGAGGGTAAGCAGACACGCACCACCTCCCACAGCCAGGAACACACTCTGTGGGATTCGTCGACTGCAGGGCAGGAGAACCAACACCAGTGACCTTGCGGGAATTTCCACCAATCCAAACATGAACTGAGTAAGGTAAAGGTCTGCGCCGAGGTCAGACACACCCAGAGACAGACCATAATACACCAACACATTAACAAACCTGGAGAAACAAAGAGACAAAAAGTAAATTAAGGGACACCTCTATGTGCGTGTGAAGGGCATGACTTCAAACAATGAATATTGCACATATACACTGCACACAGTCGAGTTTGAGGGTGATTCTTCAACTATGAGAATGTGGACACTCTGACTGGAGACTGTCCTTGTTTTTTATGAAAGTAGTAAATTTTCACCACAGTGTTATTTCCACCACAATTCAGATATGCATGTTTTCACTGTTATTACACATCTTCTGAAAGAGTAGAGAATCTCCGGATCAAAGCAAAGGAAAAGAAGAAGTTAAAACAAGCAATAAAAGCATTGCTTATGAGCATGTCAAATAACGTGATCGTCAAACATTAAACGGCATATAAAATAAAAACCGCCAAACGTTATCGAATGATATGTGTCAACCCGTAAAGCTTTGGGGGTGTTGATGAACTCGATCTATTGTATCTATGTTTTGATCATCGTTCTGAATCTAATCATGAAAACATGATTTTCTCAGCTTTTTATTCAAAATGTTGCTTTTTAAAAAAAAATGAAACTTACCCACATTCAAGTGTTGATAAATAAAGAATGCATGAAGCTAGATTTTTTTGTTCTTGTTGTTTAAAAGCAGAGGTTCTGTTCTTTCTTTTGATATATTGTAGTGATTCTAGTTTATAAAGTTTTAAATATGGATATTTTTCTTACAAAAACCCATCGCTTCGCTTCAAAAGGCCTTTATTAACCCCCTGGAGTTGTATGGATTACTTTTATGATGTATAGATGTACTTTTTTGGGCTTCAAAATTTTAGTTACCATTCACTCCCATTATAAAGCTTGGAAGAGCCAGGATATATTTTTTAATATAACTCCGATTGTGTTTGGCTGAAAGTAGAAAGTCATATACAACTAGGATGGCGATGAGAGTAAGTAAATTATGAGACTATTTTAATTTTTGGGTGAACTAACCCTTTAATATTAATATTATTAATATGATGGATTTTCATGTATGGGACCAGGGTAAAACATTAACATAAAGGGAGTTTGAAATGTAGTAAGAACAAAAAAGAAGGCATGATAAAAAGGTTTCCAAGACCTGGCCTTCATATTACAGAAAGTACAACACTGAAGTCTAAATATATACTATATAAATGGATATAAAAGTGCCAAACATGTAATTTATCAAAACTATACTCCTACACAGCAACTCCTAGTAATCTCACCAGATATAGAAGAGTATAAGCGCTCTCCTCCTCATCTGGGGAGTTCGGAGCAGATCAACAGCTGTATACTGACTGCGTCCTTGTGGGCCCTCGTATCGCTCCACCTGTGATAACAGAAGTGACGCTTTAATACATTGAAGCAAATGCTATAAAACATCCTGTTTTCAAAACAAACACTCACATTCGGGACAATGGGAGAAACCTTGGTAAATGCAATTAATGATCTGATTGTGTGAAAGTCATCTAGTTGCTCTGGTGATGTGAACCAAAGCTTCAGACTATCACTTCCTAAAGACTATAAACAAAAGCCCCATGGTTGCCTAGGGTGGGGGATGGTTGTTGTCATGGTGATGCTAACAAAGCTATAAGAGATTTTATGGGATTTGAAGATTGTGCCAGAGGCGTGACAGGAAAAAAGAAGCCAGAAAGAGTGAAAGCAAGTCCATGAGAAAGTTTGTGGTACCTGAACAGTTGGAGGTAAGGTGCGACCATTGACCGTAGCTGCCTTACGCAGAAGATCAATCGCCTCCTCCTTTCGGTTATTCACCAACAGCCAACGGGCTGAATGTGGAAGAACCCTGAGAAAAAGGAGGAGAGCAGAGTGGAAGGAGATTTATGTTGACAGAATGATAAAAACAGAGGAAGGGAGGAAGTTAAGTAAGTGAAAGAGAGACTTGAGTACTGGTTTTTATGTACTTTTTTATGAGGCAACTTTTATAAAGAGTCTCTGAGCCTTATTGTGTAATGTCAGATACATATACAAATTATACCATCAATGCTTTATAGTAATTATTTTAGTAATAACTTATTATTACTATCTATATAAGATTATTAAAGACCAAAAATGAAAATTCTGTCATTAATCACTCACCCTCACCCTCAAACCCGTAAGACCTTTGTTCATCTTCGGAACACAAATGAAGATATTTTTTAATCAAATCTGAGAGTTTTCTGTCCCTCCATTGACAGTCGACGCAACTACCACTTTCAAGCCCCAGAAAGGTGGTAAAGACATCATTAAAGTAATCCATGTGACCCCAGCGGTTTAACCTTAGTTTTATCAGTGCGTTTTTTTGCAAAAAAACATAATTTACCACTTTATTTACAAAATATGAATCTCCAACGTGAGTAATTAATGACAGAATTTTAATTTTTGGGTGAACTAGCCCTTTAACATTAATAATATTGTTAACAATAGTAATAATAATAATGTCCTGTTCAAAAATAAAACTGATTTAAAACTATTTGTTTATCCTCTTTTAAAAATTAAACATCTAAATAAAGTTACAATAATTTAATATAAATAATAATACGTACAATTAGCACAAAAAAGTTCTCACAAAAACATGAAGCAGCTCAACTGTATACAGCATTGATAAAAAATAAAAAAAATAACTAAATCAGCATCAGATTTCTTAAAGGGATAGTTCACCCAAAAATGAAAATTTGACATATGACAAATGAAAAGTTGGACATAGTGGTGTATTCGAGGTAAAAAATTATATAAATATTGTTCGGTTTCTCACACAAACCGATCGTTTCGTGTCTTAGGAGATCAATATGCAATCACAAGCCGTAGGGGTTTAATTTGCATTTGTCTAAGCAAGTTTTATTTACTCTTATAAAAGAAGTTCCCATTGACACACATTATACGGCTGACAGACGGCAACGGTTGGAGTTAAAAATCATCATTTGTGTTCTACTGAAGAAACAAAGTCACCTACATCTTGGATGCGCTGGGGCTAAGCAGATAAACATCAAATTTTCATTTTTGGGTGAACTACGCCTTTAAGGAACATGTGACAGTAATGATGCTGAAAATTCAGCTTTACATCACAGGAATAAATTACATTTTAAGACATATTAAAATACAAAACAGATATTTAAAATTGTAATAATATTACTGTTTTTACTGTATTATTAATCAGCATAACAGTGAGCATAAGAGACCCCCAAAAAATATCAAATTATTTTAATTATTTATATATTCACTTGTTAACTTGGTGTTGTCTCACCAGATATAGAATATGAAGAGAAAGCCTGGTGCAGAGATTGCAATCTGCAGCTTCCTCCAGTCTCTGATGAGATAGGCCACACCCGCCAGCAGCATGTAGCCGAAACCAAAGAAGTAGTCGGTGAAGATGCCGGCCAACATCCGTCTCTGTGTGCATGTCCACTCTGTGCCTGTGGAGGGAGGTTAAGTGTTTGGGGGTGGTTGGGATTGGGGTTTAAGGGCTCAATCTAGGGTATTTAGGTCTATGGCAAAGAAGAAATGAGTTTATTACTGTTGGCATACAAATATGTCAGCATCACATTGAGCAAGAGTTTGGTATGTGAATTAGACTTCAAATATCATGTAGTGTTTACTTCAAATATCATCAGTGTCTTGCTCAAGGGCACAATAACAGGAGGTTTTCTTGATATAAATTACTAGAGAGTTGCTCCAGAATGCCAAGGCTCACCTAGCACAAACGCATTGATTATCACACCCGACACTGACATTCCTATGATGAAGCGCAGGGTGACATAAACGGGGAAGTTTGGAGCGAAGGCAGCGGCCACACCAAACACTGTCTGAAGGGCTAAAGACAAGAGCATGGCAAACCTCCTCCCACACCTTACAGAGAGAGAGAGAGAAAGAATGAGAAAGATTTGATGAGAAATGTTGGTGGATGGATGGGTGTTTTTTATCATACAGTAGAGGGTTTGATAAAATTATATATAGGGTGGATTCAGGTAAACTTTTGGCCACTTTTGAGCATCTCAATAGTGCCTCGGTTTTCCTTAATAAGGCCATATTATGGCCTTTTACTGTCTTGATTTTGTTTTTATGCTCTACTAGAACAGGTTTTCATGATTGAATGTTCAAAAACACCTTATTTTTCACATTTCTGAAATTGTTGCAGCTCCTCTGTTCCCAGTCTGTCAGTAACGCTCTGTTTAGTTTCTGTTCTCTCTCAGTGAAGCTCCTCCTTCTGAAAAGCACAATGCGCTCTGATTGGTCAGCTGGACCAGTGTGTTTTGATTGGTCAACAGCTTCGAGTGTGTTAGAGAAATGTTACCATAACCGTGAGTTTCAACATACTACTAACTAACTCAACCAGGCCCTTAGGCGGGAATTATTTAAATGAGGAATATAGTCACCTTTATTTATATAGCGCTTTTTACAATGTAGATTGTGTCAAAGCAGCTTTACATTGATAACTGGTACATTATTTTGGCTGCACAGCAGCTCTTAAATAATAGTGTCAATGCAGGCAGATTAAAGCACTGTTGATTATCAAATGTCAAGTCAAATGTCAAGTGTCCCCAACTAAGCAAGCCAAAGGCGACAGCGGCAAGGAACCCAAACTCCAACAGGTGACATCAGGTGGCAAACAAGTGGCAAATAGGTGTTAAAATGGAGAAAAAATTAAAATAAAAATATAGTGAATATAGTGATGTGTTCATTCCTGGAAGAAACTCAAGACTACAATGGAGGCTTTCAGGAGTTCAGAAGCAGTGACACGGATATAGAGAATAACTCCCACTGGAGGGACCTTTTTCATGCTCAAACAGCAAAATTACACAATAAAAAAAGGTGAAAATGTAAAAGCATAACAGGTCTTTAATTCACCCTATATAGCAGTGGTTCTCAACTTTTTTGACTTCAAGGCCCCACTTTGTCCGAAGATGATATGTACATCTAGTACTTCTGTTGTAATAAGAACAAGTAAATTCAAAAATATGCTGTCTGTAGTGTTTTCAGTAGCACTGTAATTAAGGTTATACAACTTTTAAATCATAAGACATATTGGGGTCAACTAGACATTTGCAGAGGTCTCACAGCAGTGGTTCTCAAACTTCCTCTATAGCGTATACAAAGTATACACACCACAAAGTTGGAAACAATGATGTGTATTTACTTTCTATGAATGCATAAATAACTCTAGGCAACATGCATTTGACATTAAAAATGTATTAAATGCGCTGAGGGCATTTAATGCAGAAACAGTTGAATGGAAAGAACAAAGAAAAAGAGAGAGAGAGAGAGAGAGAGAGAGAGAGAGAGAGCTATGAGCAGGGCATGACTTCTGGTTTCCCTCGGGTTGTTTAGGGCTGAGTGAGCACATGTGAAGTGTGAGGATGCATATACCTGTCTGCCATTGCTCCAAACACAACAGCTCCTACCAGCAGCCCCAGCATATAGACAGATGAGCCCAGACTGTTTAGACCTGCCTTGTCACACACCAGATCCCACTGCACAGATAAACACACAAAACACTAATATTAGCACATGAAAAATCATTACTGGCATTTGATGATTTATTTTTTATTTGTTTTGGGGGTGTTCTTGCACTTGTTGCAAATCTACAGATTATTTACAGTTTAGGATATTAACTGACAAAGAAAAGGGGCATGTTCACCCAAAAATGAAAATTCTGTCATCATTTACTCACCCTCAGTATACATTTCTTTGTTCTGTTGAAAACAAAGGACAATATCTTGAAGAAAGTTTGTAACCCAGCCACTTTGGGCCACCATTGACTTCCATAGTACTTTTTTCCTTACAAAGTCTCTTGTGCTCAGCAAGGCTGCATTTTTTTTAATCAAAAATACAAAAACAATAATACTGTGAAATATTATTACAATTTAAAATAACTGTTTACTGTTTTAATATATATTTAAAAAGTATTTTATTCCTGTGATCAAAGCTGAATCTTCAGTGTCACATGATCCTTCAGAAATCATGATGATTTGCTGCCCAAGAAATATTTCTTATTATTATCAAAGTTGAAATACGCTGTGCTGCTTAATATTTTGTGGACACCTTTATACATTTATTTTTGTTCAGGATTCTTTGATGAATAGAAAAGAACAGCATTTATTTGAGATCGAAATCTTTTGTAACAATATAAATATTTTACTCTCACTATTGATCAAAAAAATCATACTGAATGTTTAAACGGTAGTGTATAGGCTATATAGATTATATTTTGTTTATATATTTGTTTATAGATTATTATGTAACAAGGATTAGATAGATATATAGATAGATAGATAGATATTTTTAGGGCTGTCAAACGATTAATCGTGATTAATCGCATCCAAAATAAAAGCTTGTGTTTACATAATATATGTGTGTACTGTGTATATTTAATATGTATAAATAATACATGCACATACATGTATATTTTTAAAGGGTTAGTTCACCCAAAAATGAAAATAATGTCATTTATTACTCACCCTCATGCCGTTCCACACCCGTAAAACCTTCATTAATGTTCGGAACACAAATTAAGATATTTTTGTTGAAATCCAATGGCTCCGTGAGGCCTTCATAGCCAGCAATGACATTTCCTCTCTCAAGATCCATTAATGTACTAAAAACATATTTAAATCAGTTCATGTGAGTACAGTGATTCAATATTAATATTATAAAGCGAGAATATTTTTGGTGCGCCAAAAAAACAAAATAACAACTTATTTAGTGATGGCTGATTTCAAAACACTGCTTCAGGAAGCTTCAGAGCGTTATGAATCTTTTGTGTCGATTGTGTCGGTTCGGAGCGCCAAAGTCACGTGATTTCAGCAGTTTGGCGGTTTGACACGCGATCTGAATCATGATTCGACACAAAAGATTCATAACACTCCGAAGCTTCATGAAGCAGTGTTTTGAAATCGGGCATCACTAAGTCGTTATTTTTTATTTTTATTTTTTTATTTTATTTTATTTGATGTATATATTTGTTAAATATATACATGTACGTGTATGTATTTATATATACATAATAAATATACACAGTAGGCTACACACATATATTACGTAAACAAACTTTTATTTGGATGCAGTTAATCGCGATTAATCGTTTGACAGCAATAATATCAAATAATATTATATTTGGGTTAAATATATGGGTCAAATAATATTTATTGTGCCCATTTAAGAAATAAAAACGACATTAAATTGCTATTTTTGGAGAATGTATAGCGCGTGCCCGTGTTTACCTCAGTGACAGTGGTGCTCTGGAAGAGCTCGTGGCTGTACACCCATCCTGTCTTACAACTTGAGCGTGCACTATCGTTCTTTCCTGAAACTACTGTGCACGAGTCCGCGTGCTCTGGCAGAAGGGAGACGCTCAGATTCACATTTGAAAGGTTGGCGGCGGTAAGGGACCAGTCCTCCATCCTCGAACCCCGACAATGGTGGGGTGGCGTGGCGCCTGTGAAGACGCTCGCCATCATGTGGAATGCGAGAAAGATCTGCGGCAGACATATCCACACATACAAAAGCTTCTGGTATCTCCCAAAGCCACCGACTGTGGCCAGCAGCTGATCGAAATGCATTCCCGACCTTGGAAAAATAAGTCTCGAGGAAAATGAGCCTTCACACCCCCATCAAAATACAGTGACCAAGTGTACAGATCAGAATCAATTTAAACGCAGGCAGAATTAAAAATCATTATTCATTTATTTTATCCCGAGGAAAGCTCACATAAATCAATAGGCTAACAAATGTTTACGCAGCACGTGCCATTGTATGTTGTTGTTAATCAACATCATCTTAGGAACAAAATGATATTTTGGGTTTAAAAAGAAGCTCAAGCAAGTCCTTCCCCCACCTGTTCAAGACAAAACAGTTCATTAAAAGCCAGAAATGTTAAAATGAGTTCATGTCCACTTTCCAGCCGTCTTCTTTTTCCAAGGCTCGCGACAGATCTGGTTTGACTGTTCGGAATCGCCACACACCCCGCGCGCTCCGCTGTTACAAAATCCTGAAACAACGAGAAAGGCTGGAGCAGAACAACATCGTCTGGAATGGATCGAGAGCAGCTGCTGTGTTACTTTTACTCATTTGACCAGAAACGATGAAGAACATAATGGATAACCAACATTGTTACATTGAGCTGAATTGGCTGATTAGTTTGAAGATCCTTCTTAAGTTGAGCTCGCGGCTGGTGAAGTCTGGTCTAAATGGGACACGCGCATAATGAGACTGTAGAAGATCAAAGCTCTGTGTAAATTAGTCCCACGCGACCCTCTAGTGCACCTTACACGGGAAAAACAACCTCCGGGTGAAAACAAGACATGAGGTGACTTGGACAAACAAAAGCGTGCCATCAGAAAGAAAGCTGCTTTTCAGTCCAAATGCAAGAATTACTTTTGAATTGCAACCTTTATAGTAAACGTTAAAACACAAACACAAGCGACAGCAAAATTAATAACAGCAAACTTTATAATGGATGTACACTCTAAAAAACAAAATGCTGGGCTAAAAACAACCCAAGTTGGGTTAAATGTTTGCTCATCCTGCTGGGTAGTTTTATTTAACCCAGCTATTGTTTAAAAAATACATTATTGCTTGCTTAAAATGAACCCAACATATGTTGGAAATGAACATTTATTAATAAGTTTAATGAATAATAATTAAAAAATAAACATTTATTTAATTGTTTATTATAAAATGGCTAGTTCCTGTCCTTTATTCTGATTGGTCAATAGCTGTGTTTTATTCATGATAAAACATGGCTTCAGCAACCACTCTTAGCAACATAAACTGTTTATTCTCATTTGATATTGTTCATTGAAGCTTACTTTATTATGTAGAAGAGTATTGTGAGAAAGAGATCGAGAGAGCGAGTTTATTACCTGCATTCAGATTTAGCATTTTCCTTCAGGTCAGTCCTGTTCATAATAAAAAATCAGTTTTAATGCAATATCTTGTCCTTTTAACAGTTAAGGGGTTTTCCCGTGACTGACAGCGCTAGTCAAAGCATTTGTCAGTTGTGTCTTGTTCCGTTTTCACAACAATTCAGTCTTTTTAATATAAAAGTTTTCGCTACTGAGTGACACACTCATAAAGACAGTCTTTGCCGCCATCTAGTGGCGTAATAATGTAACTTCTGTTGCTGTTCACGGTGAGGGACAATTTTTTTCTGGCGGAAGGAAGGCTTTTAGTGATTTTACTTCATGAAAGTTGCATCGATACATATTTTTTGGCTTTAATAATTGTATTGTGTGGCAACCGTTTTATAAAAGCAACAAGGTACGAGAGGCTGTGCTGTATCGTGAATAAGTCATGGCTGAAGGGGTTACTGCGCTTTGTGTCATGCCTAACAACGCCCTTCAGCCGTGAATTATTCACAATACAGCACAGCCTTTCGTACCTTATTACTTAATAAATGTTCACCTTTTGATTAGGCCTATTATTGTTGCCTCTAGTAATTATGAGTCTGATTTTTAATATCCAACATATGGGTTCATTTTAAGCCAGCCATATAGTAATTTTTAAACAATAGTTGGGTTAAATAAAACTGCCCAGCAGCACGTTTTGCAAACATTTAACCCAACCACTGGGTTAAAACAATCCAATCGCTGGATTTGTCCATTTTCAACCCAACTTTGGTTGTTTTTAACCAAGCATTTTTTAGAGTGTAGCTTACAGACATTTTTAGAACAAAACCACTTGTGTCTTCAGTGAATACCAGCTTTTTGCATTCTGGGAAAACAAAATTTAATTTAAAAAATCTACACAAATGCAAATATCTTTAAGGAGGAGCCTAGTAGAAAAAAAATAGTCAATCAGCTGTTCATAGAGAACTAAACATCAATAGAAAGATAGCGGTCATAATTAAAAAACAAAACAGATTTTATACTTCAAAGATTATAATTTTAACACAAACTATTCACCATGACAGGTGTTATAGAAGCACAGAACCCAACAAACATTTATGTTGTGACAACGTTGCTGCTACGTTCTGTTTTCATTATTGCAATAGTTTGTGTTGTTCTCTATGTTTATGCAACGTGACAATAAATTTAAGATGCAAGAGGGCTATAGCAATAATGTTAAGCAACATTCAGCAAATGTGTGGCAGGCGACCTTCTGAATACATTTGAAGTTTTCTATTGCTCTAGCAACACACAAAATGGCTATTAAACACATTAAAATATGAAATGAACAGTATTAGATTATCTAAATTTAATTCTTAATCACATGCATGTCAAAATTTCATGCCCAAGATGTATAAGATTATCATCATTACCAACAAAATGAAACGTGAAGTATCTGTATCCAGCTAACTTTTTATTTGTTAGTCTTGCGGAGATGCCCAGCTGCCCCAGTGACTCCCAAGGTTTGATCATACAGTGATTACTCAGCTGCTAAAACATGGCCTTCACTTTCTGATGTCTGATGTCCTGGTGAGCTTGTTTTTTGAGCACAACTTCACTCTCTACACGCTGTGAGGCTGACATGGAAAGTTTCAGGCGCCACATGAACAGAAATGGCTTCAGTAAACATGACCATTCAATGCTTTTTATTAGATTTAAATGAGTTTCTTTTGAGTTGACACAGTTCAGCATGTATTTAATGGCCATAAGCTTTAACAAATAAAAAGTTGTCTTTTAAATGTATTATATCAACTACTAGAGCATCATCACCTCCATTTACCTTTTAGCAGGAGGATCATTTGTTACCTGCCATTTAGCAGACACTTTTTCCTTTGAATATTCTCAGTCTTAACCAGGCCTGCAGCACTATAAATGCATTTTATAAGGCCTGACCAATGAACTAAAGCTTAAAGTCGTCATAACAGAAGCTGCAATAGTCTTTTCTTCCCTATTTGTGACGTATACCCGAGTAAAACGGCTTCTCGAGCAAGAGAAAATGTAGGGCGGGGCTTCATTTTGTCTACAGGGATTTTATTGGATGGTTGTGTTTTGCTATTGGTCGATCTCATGCACATTAATTAATTTTGCACAGATAACAAAATTATAATAAATGCTGCAATATTCCATAAAAATAAGAATTGTCCATTTTGATTTCATGGTGACTGTACAGATTTTTAAAACGTATATATAAATAGCACTATTTCAAAAACACAGAGGAAGTTCCAGAAGGACCCTATAGCTTAAAAAACTCTTCCGGGTTTTATATATTTTAAAATAATTTTAATGCTCTGCTTATTTTTGCTCAGCTAATCAATATGAATTTGATCTTTTTTTATTTGTTACATATTTATTACTATTTAGCTTTAAATATGAACTACATTTTCCCCCTATTTCTCAGCACAAGTACAACCCTTTAGAAATGACAATAAACCATAGAAATGAACACAACCCAGCATCCCATCATGCATAGCGCGCGTTGCGTCATTTCCGTCAATCTTGAACATGGAGTCGAATGGACTGAAGCTGAATTTCTGGGAGAACGGACCGAAACCCGGTCAGTTTTATTCATTCCCGGGTAGCAGCAGCGCGGCTCCATCATGTGGACCCATCAAACACACACTGTAAGTTCAGCACGACCGCTCGGTTCTGTGTTTATCAGCCGGTAAAGTTGTGCTTTCGATTTGCCTTTTTCTCTGCTGCATCATCATGGAGGAAAGTTGCTGCTTATCCCGGCCGGAATGTTGTCTAATATACACATTCTACCTCTATTTGATCATTTAAATATACTTTGAATATAATTTATATCTGTTTTTACTCACACTTGATAAAGTCAGAAAGTAAGAGTTGAATGGTCCAGTGATCTGTTAGCCTGTTAGCAATAATGCTAATGATTAGGCAAATATCAAAACCGGTGTCTTTTTAATTAACAGACTTATAAAGTATAGTACAATAGTACATAATGAACGTAATTGTGGACATAAATGAGACAAGTAATAAAAAAACCCTCATAATAAAAACAATAATTGAACTAAAATACACAATTTATAAATCTATAGGGTGAATTCAGGGTGTTTTTGCCGTTGAGATGAATTGGAAAAAGTGTCCCAATCAATCTGAATTCACCATATTCACCATATATGCAAAAACACATCAGATGTTACAATATGCAAATGTGAAAGTGGTGAACTTAAAGGGTTAGTTCACCCAAAAATTTAAATTCTGTCATTAATTACTCACCCTCATGTCGTTCCACACCCGTAAGACCTTCATTAATCTTCAGAACACAAATTAAGAAATCTTTTGTTGAAATCCGATGTCTCCATGAGGCCTTCATAGGGAGCAATGACATTTCCTCTCTCAAGATTTATTAATGTACTAAAAACATATTTAAATCAGGTCATGTGAGTACAGTGGTTCAATATTAATATTATAAAGCGACCGGAATATTTTTGGCGCGCCAAAAAAAAAAAAATAACGACTTATATAGTGTTGGCCATTTTTAAAACACTGCTTCATGAAGCTTCGGAGTGTTATGAATCTTTTGTGTTGAATCATGATTCGGATTGCGTGTCAAACCACCAAACTGCTGAAATCACGTGACTTTGGCGCGCCGAATCGCTGATTCGACAATGATTCATTATGCTCCGAAGCTTCATGAAGCAGTGTTTTGAAATCGGAAGTCGTTATTTAGTTTTTTTTGTGCACCAAAAATATTCTCGTGGCTTTATAATATTAATATTGAACCACTGTACTCACATGAACTGATTTAAATATGTTTTTAGTACCTTTATGGATCTTGAGAGAGGAAATGTCATTGCTCCCTATGCAGGCCTTACTGAGCCATCGGATTTCATCAAAAATATCTTAATTTGCGTTATGAAGATTAATGAAGGTCTTATGGGTGTGGAATGGCATGAGGGTGAGTAATTAATGACATTATTTTCATTTTTGGGTGAACTAACCCTTTAAGTACTAATACAATGGTACATTTTAGTTAAAATATTCATAATGATGTTCATACATATACACCATCGTTTAAGAGCTTGGAGTCGGTACGTTTTTTTTTTTTTTAAAGAAATGTATCATTTTATTCAGCAACGGCACATTAAATGAATCAAAAGTACAGTAAAGACATTTATAATGTTTTAATTTCATTATATTTCAAATAAATGCTGTTTGATTTTCATCAAAGAATGCAATATATATATATATATATCTGTTTCCCCCAAAATATGAAGTAGCACAACTGTTTTCAACATTAATAATAATCAGAAATGTTTCTTGAGCAGAAAATCAACATATTAGAATAATTTCTGAAGTATCATGTGACAATGATGACTGTAATATTTCACAATATTACATTTTTATTGTTTTTTTTGATCAAATAAATGCAGTCTCGGTGAGCAAGACTTTCTAAAACATTAAAAATCTTTCAAACCCCAAACTTTTGAATGGTGATTTATGTACATTTACGCTCAATTTGATTCATTTCCAGCAACCCCATGGTAACGGGCACGTCAGTGCTGGGTGTGAAGTTCACCGGTGGTGTGATCATTGCTGCCGACATGCTCGGCTCCTACGGGTCCCTGGCGCGTTTCCGCAACATCTCCAGACTCATGAAAGTCAACAACACCACCATCCTCGGAGCCTCAGGAGACTATGCTGACTACCAGTACCTTAAACAGATCATTGAGCAGATGGTGTAAGTACACACACGTTTGGTTGAATACTTTGTCATTGGTACGCGAATAGGTTGAAAACTCTGTGTTTGTTTTAGGATCGATGAGGAGCTTCTTGGAGATGGACACAGCTACACACCTAAAGCCATCCACTCCTGGCTCACACGGGTCATGTACAACCGCCGCAGCAAGATGAACCCCTTGTGGAACACAGTGGTCATTGGTGGATTTTACAATGGAGAGAGGTGGGACTGAAAGCATTAAACAACATTCACGACCCGTCAGACTTATTTAAAAGTGAAACATAAAAAAATAGGGAGGGACTTTGATTTTATCTTTTGTGAATTGGTCTCTAATTGATTAAAAAAAATAAAAATTGGTGACGTGAAGTTTACATTATTATAAATGATTACATTTTGTTGAAACGATGAATAACATGCACAATAAATTTAATATGTCATAGTCAGGTCAATTTTATTTGTATAGCGTTTTTCACAATACACATAGTTTCAAAGCAGCTTTACAGAAAATTATGATGTTAATAATACAATCTTAAAGGAACACTCCACTTTTTTTGAAAAAAGGGTCATTTTCCAACTCCCCTAGAGTTAAACAGTTGAGTTTTACCGTTTTCGAATCCATTCAGCCGATCTCCGGTTCTGGCGGTACCACTTTTAGCATAGCTTAGCATAGTTCATTGAATCTGATTAGACCGTTAGCATCGCGTTTAAAAATTAGGAACTATTAGGAACTATACTCTCATTCAGGCGTAATAATCAAGGAACTTTGCTGCCGTATCATGGCTGCAGCAGTGCAATGATATTACGCAGCGTCTCTCACATACGTCTCCATGGTTGCAAGGCACGTTCCCTGTGCAAGCAGGGGCTCACAGGCGCTCCGTAATATCATTGCGCCTGCTGCAGCCATGATACGGCAGCAAAGTTCCTTGATTATTACGCCTGAATGAGAGTATAGTTCCTAGCCATATCAGCCTAGAAAATCACAACTTTTTATTTTCCGTCGGTCTTAGTACACGATTTAACTAAAGAAGAGTCAAGTTTTAAATAGGAAAAATATCAAAACTCTTTGGTCATTTTTAAGCGCGATGCTAACGGTCTAATCATATTCAATGAACTATGCTAAGCTATGCTAAAAGTGGTACCGCCAGAACCGGAAATCGGCTGAATGGATTCGAAAACGGTAAAACTCAACTGTTTAACTCTAGGGGAGTTGGAAAATGAGCCTATTTTCAAAAAAAGTGGAGTGTTCCTTTAAAGGGTTAGTTCACCCAAAAAATAAATTTCTGTCATTAATTGCATTACTCACCCTCATGTCGTTCCACACCCGCAAGACCTTCATTCATCTTCAGAACACATATTAAGATATTTTTGATGAAATCCAAGAGCTTTCTGACATAGACAGCAATTTAACCACCACTTTCAAGGCCCAGAAAGGTACTAAAGTCATCGTTAAAATAGTTCATGTGACTGCAGTGGTTCAACCTTAATTTTATGAAGCGACGAGATACAAACATACATACATAGCTTTGCATGAGTGTGCGGTTCTTATGCAGATAAAGTTATATATAAGAGCTGTGCGGTAATACAATTACACTTTTGTTATGCTATATTCAGTTATGCAGCCGATTTTTTGCTCTATAGTTTATATTGTTTTACATGACTATTTTGTATGTATGCAGGTAAAGTACGATGAACCATATCAAACTTTTAATATGTCGCTCAATAACACAATAATACATACCAAATAATGTGAGTGTACTGTATGTATCTGGTTAAGGTTGGATATACCTATAATAGTTGTGTATTTTGTTATTATTTCAGTATCTGGTGATATTGAGAATTATGAAACCTTTTTCAATTTATAACAATTTGGTGTAGTGACAAGTATGATACTAAAAATAATTAGGCTTGTCATATACAGTTATAGAGTAAAGAGAGACAAATTTGATTTCATGATGGCATTAATTGAGTGTCTGTTATTAAAGTTTTACTGAACACAATTTTTTTTTCTTGTTTCTCTCTTAAGCTTTCTCGGTTATGTGGACAAGTTAGGAGTTGCATATGAAGCCCCAACAGTAGCAACAGGATTTGGTGCTTATTTGGCTCAGGTAGGTTTTCTTCTTCTTTTTTCCCCCCATCAGATGCTAAAACCCTTATCCTGTGAACTTATCGTATGTGCTTGTGTTTTTGCAGCCCTTGATGAGGGAGGTGCTAGACAACAAGGTAGAAATCACAAAGGATGAGGCACGAGCACTGATAGAGCGATGCCTTAAAGTGCTGTACTACCGTGACGCCCGCTCATACAACAGGGTAAGACACGCTCTTTATTCTTTCAGCTGATTGTCCTTCATGAAAATATCTCGGGTGCAACATTTCATTGTATGCGTTTCAAGAAACAGAAAATAATGTTCTTCTTGTTCTAGCATGAAATCGCCATTGTAACAGCTGATGGTGTGGAGATTATTGGACCACTGTCTTCTGAAACAAACTGGGACATTGCTCATCTGGTCAGGTAGGCTGAAATTATTGATGTTTGCTTACAATTTATGGTTTAATAGACATTTATGGATATTTATGATAATCAATAAACTGATATGAAGTATCTTAACTGTATAGGTTTCTACAAATGTTTGAATTAGTATAATATACACTTTTGTTTGGGGTCAGTAAGATTAAAAAAAAAAAGTTATTTAAAGAAGTCATTAATTCTCACCAATTTTGATTAAAATACAGTAATATTGTGAATTTTCATCATTACTTCAGTCTAACATGATCCTTCAGAAATCATAATATACTGATCTGCTGCTCAAAATACATTTCTTATTATCAATGTTGAAAACAGTTGTGCGGCTTTATATTTTTGTGAAAATCGTGATGTATTGAATGAAAGCAAAACAAAATCTTACCGACCTCAACTTTAAATGGTAGTGTATTTTGTTGGATATGCATGATGTATATCTCAATGTACATATTTAACATCACAGTTAAATCATGATTGCTGATTCATTTTATTGCCCCACTAACTGCTGTTTTGTTTTATCGCAGTGGTTTTGAATGAATCCTGTTCTGCTGAGCCTGTTTTCGTCACATCATCTTTGGATATGCTCTTAGTACCACCAGATCACTATTATATTGCCAAGATTACTGTTAGACTTGTTTCTCGCTCTTTTGTTATTCATAAATAAACTTAATAAAGTTGTCTACTGTGTCCTCATTTGTCCTTTTTCATGTATAATTAAATAGTTGGTAGATCAAATCAAGTTTTTATATAGATGTTCAAGAATGCAAATTAATTTATGAATTGCAAATCTAAACATTTGTCATGTATTTTACATTTTCAAATTCTGCTGATTAGTCACCAACATACATATATATATATATATATTTTTTTTTACAGATTTTTCAAATGTTTTGCATTCTATGCCATAGTTTTCCACCAAAAGTATTTGAATATGTTACATGAATTTGTTACATTAGTCATCTTTTTTTCCCGAAAACATATGTAAAGGAAACCTATAATTTAATGAAAAATTATAAATACTTCTTGCAAATACTTTGTGGTCAGAACAAGTAATACTAGTCACAATTTCCCATGTGACTGTACGTAATTTTTATCATGTGACTATATACACAGAAAAGGATCATATACAGCAGATACCTGTGATTAAGGGGAGCACATACAAAATTAAGTTTATACTAAAACTTCTGTTTTCGACATGCCAATTAAAATCACTGTCAAAGCAAATTTGTCTAAAAATGTATATCTGTATAGCATACAATGTGTGTATAAACTGTTATTTTAGAGGCCATTGGTCAGATTTCCTTAAAAGGGACCCATTATGCCCCTTTTCACAAGATGTAATATAAGTCTCTGGTGTCTCCAGAATGTGTCTGAAGTTTCAGCTCAAAATCCCCCACAGATCATTTATTATAGCTTGTCAAATTTGCCCCTATTTGGGTATGAGCAAAAACACACCATTTTTGTGTGTGTCCCTTTAAATGCAAATGAGCTGCTGCTCCCTTTCCAGAAGAGGGCGGAGCTTTGGTTGCTCGACAACAAAGCTGGAGAATCTCATGCAGCCAAAATGAGGATTGTCAGTAATGGTGTTCAGCCTTACATTGTTCACAATTGAGCATCATAACTTTGCATTTGTTGTTTATGTTCAAACAGCAACATTATACACTAAAGTTAAAGTAAAATCATAATCAACCACACTTTTAACTTAAATACCTTCTTAAAAGACAACACCCCATGCTTCTTAAAGGGAAAAAAAACACTGCTTAAATTACCTATAAAAGTGTTTATTCTTTGACATGAATCAATTATGTTACAGTATAACCCTAAATACAGTAGGTAATGATTTCAAATCATTTCTATTTACATTTATGCACATTATGATAGAGATCAAACCTGATGAAAAGGAAAACAGTGATAAACTAAACCACATGGTGTAACAGGTTGCACATTAGTAGTTCAAAGAATAGTAGAAGCCTCGACTACAGAGGACTTCAAACTAGGGATCTTTAGCACCCATTAATGCAAAAAAATATTTACAAATGCAACCATACAGACATATGCAAGCAATAACCTACATTTGCATGACTCATTTTCAAAGACACTTCAATGAGAAGTTCATTTTATTCTCCAAAATTAAAATCATCAGTTATTGTTGGCAGAAGGCACGTAAAACGGCTGCAAGTTTCGATGATCTGACTTAATGATCTATGATTTCTGATTCCTCAAAACCATGGAAAGACTCCAAATCGCTGTCTTTCTCAAAGATCTTTTTCAACGAAAGCATGCTGGACTGCGGAGAGGACAACGATTCTGCAGAAACAATACTCGAGGTCTCCGCTTTCTGCTCCTCAACTTTATCTCCTTGCAATTTACTGACAAGGAGAGCTTCAGTGAGACTCCGCACGAGCTCTGAAGGTTCCTCAGACGTCACCTCTGGGTTTGAGCTCAAAACCCGATCGAAAGAGCGGAAGAGTAGCTTAGGCTCTGCTTTAAGGACATCCAGTACCTCCACAAGCCAGCGAGCAAGAAGAAGAGCAAGGTCAGCCGGTTTGGCTCCAACCAGTTCCTGTGGCACCGTCGTCACATGCTCGCTCCATCGAGCCTGCAGGAACTCGCGTAACACAGGCCCCAGGCAGGCTTCGAGGGGCTGCAGACGGCGAGAGCAACTGCGAGGGATCAGACCTGGAAGAGTGTTGGCACTGTTGAGCGCTGCCAAGAATTCATTAGACGTGTGGCCTCTGTATGTGTCCATTATCAGCAATCCTTTGCCTCCAGAACTAGGGTTGACATGCCGACACCACACCTTGTCCAACCAAAGCTGTAGTTTTTCTTCCTCCGTGAACCCTTCTGGTCTAGCCTCCAGGATGATGAGATCTGGCAAGGAATGTGCATCTGGTTTGAAAGGTTCGCCTCTGAGGAAAAGCATGGTGGACAATGTGGTCCCATCAGCCAGGGCTGTGAACACAACCTCTATGAGTGGATGTGTGGTGCCCATCAACTTAAAAGCAGACAACATGGACGATGAATCTGCAGAAGCTTCATCCAGCTGCTGCATATCTAAAAATATGGAAAGCTCATCCATGGCGCCCATAGAAGATAGTCTAAAGGCTTGTGAATTAACTTGCTTTTTCAGGAAGCTGCTGAAGGAGCGCTCCAGCTCCTGGGATTTACCCGGTAGCAACTTGCTGGAGGTGGCAAACGCCTGCAAGCCCAGATCATGGCGTAGCAAGAAATCAACCGCCGAGTCGTAAGAGATATCTTGCGCACCATGACTGCTCATGAAGTCGAAAAGGTTAGCTTCATCGATAGGTAGCTGTTGCTCACGTTGGCACAGCACCCATTCGACTAACCTATCGGCCGCCGGTGGCGTCAAGCTTTCTCTGCTTCTCAAGGGCTCAAGCTGAAGCTTCCGTTTCAAAAGCAACGACTGGACTTCTTCCGGAGGAGTGTCGAAGTGATTGGCGGCCTGTGGGACCCCACAGCAGAGGGCGTACAGTACAACTTTCAGCTGAGCTACGGTGAGCGAGTTCTCCACTGTACATCCTGTATCGACTTCAGAAAGCCCTCCGTTCAAAGTTTGCTTCGGAGCATCTGGTTTGACGCCACAGTTTTTGTCTGGAATGGGAGTTTGTTCAATAGGTTGAACCTGAATGGGAAAGGACGCTGTGTGAGCGGGACTAGCAGGCAGCGTTATTGTGTAGCTGGGTCGAGGAAGGGGTGTAGAGGACAGAGGAAGTGAACTCCTGTTCACTTGCTTCACTTGCAAAGGCAAAAAGAATGCGTTGTTGAGTATCTGACCTCCTCGGAGTAGGTCCGTTGGGATGAAGACGAATCTACAATGAAAGTAATTTATAAGTTATCTCTTCTGCTAAACAGGATTTTCAATCGCTTTTATGAGCTCTACATGAATTAAAGGGATAGTTCACCCAAAAATGATAATTATCCCATGATTTACTCATCCTCAAGCCATCCTAAGTGTATATGACTATCTTCTTTCACAATCAAAGATATTTTTAAAAATATCCTGGCTCTTCCAAGCTTTATAATGGTAGTAAATGGGGGTTGAGATTTTGAAGCTCCAAAAAAGTGCGTCCATCCATCATAAAAAAATTCATATGGTTCCAGGGGGTTAAATAAAGGCCTTCTGAAGTGAAGCGATGGGTTTTTGTAAGAAAAATATCCGTATTTAAAACTAAAATAACTAGCTTCTGGCAGATGACCGTACGCATACTGCTCAAGTCGACTTGCGCCAAATGAGTAACCCCTTAAGCGATGTATGACGTAGGACAGTGGTTCTCAAACGGGGGTACGCGCGAACAAAATGCTGAGTAGTCTAGTTCATTCAATTCTACCTTAAAATTATATTAAAAATACATGCTTGATTTTAATTGCCAAAATGTCGTAAATCCAGTACATTTAATCAAATTACCTCATCATTTGCAGTCAAAAATGACTGTATCCACACAAGCAGCATGCATATGAATGATAGATTGCGTGCAGTCTGCTGCCTTAAATCGCGCTAAATTACTGCCGTTCTCGACAATGCACTTTTGTAAAAGTGGGGATTTAGCACTTACTCGCATGAAGAACAAATATAGACACAGATAATGAATTAATTTCGATTTAAGACTCAAACTTTCTCCGATACAAAAACATACCTTGTGTGAGTTCTTGTATTTAATGATGATAATGAACAATTGTTCCCAAATATCCACGACTGCAAACGTGACATTATAATACAACAGATCAAAAAATAAAACATATAGTACTGTCAGTATTTACTCTATTTTGCTATGAAATAATAGTTCTAACGAAAACCACAGCAGAACTACAACACACGACATGTCTGTGTTTCGCGAACAATTCTGCGGCTTTGAACGAATCATGAGAGTCAATGATTCAATGATTCATTCACAGCCACTAGCTTACTGAATGAATGACTCGATGACTCACTCATAAAAACAATGACTCACTGCCACCTACTGGCGGTTTTAGTTTAATATTTAAAAGTTTTACTTAGTTTTGCCATCATTGCATATTTCTCTATAGAACATTTTTTATTTAAAAACATTATTTATTTTATATATTTATAGATAAAGGTAAAAAAAGCACTGGAAAATCAATTTAAGGGGCAAATATTGTCCCTTAATGGTAAAGGTGTGACTGCAGTCGAAGTGGAAGAGAGGGGGTACGCAGAAGGATAGTCATACCTTCAGGGGGTACTCCAAGCTAAAAAGTTTGGGAACCACTGACATAGGATATAGGAATATCGTAAACTAAGACGCCTCTCGCGGTTTAAACAAATATGGCTGTGCCACAAACTCAAGCTCCTCTTCTCTTATATCAAAATCCTCTGACATTTCTCTTTAAAATTTCTCATTTTAGACTTCTGATTCATGACCAGTGTTTTGTTTTGCTCGATCCTCTGCACTTCCGTGTTCATCATTGCGTCATGCCATAAATCAATGAGTACAGCTGTCTGCCGGAAGCTAGTTATTATAGTTAATTAAATTTTAAATATGGATATTTTATGGATAATATGGATAGCCCCCCTGGAGCTGTATGGATTATTTTTATGATGGATGGATGCATTTTTTTTGGCCTTCAAAATCCCAACCCCCTTTCACTATTATTATAAAGCTTGGAAGAGGCAGGATATTTTTTTAAATACAAAAACAATCTCTGATTGAAAGAAGAGTGTCATATACACCTAGGATGGCTTGAGGTTGAGTAAATCATTTGATGATTTTCAAGCTTCTACAGACTTTTCCTAAGAGTTTTCTATTTTGGGCAAACTATCCCAATAAGCATTCCTTTTCTGTCATCATTTGCTCACCCTCATGTTGTTCCAAACCTGTATCACTGTAAAAGTTATTCTGAAGAATGTTTTTGTCCATACAATAAAAGTTAGTGGGGTCCGAAACAACATCAGACCCCATTGACATCCATTATATGGAAACAAAACGAAAAAAAAAACCTGAAGACATTTTAAAATATCTTTTATGTTTCACAGATTCACAGTAGACAGACAGACATACAGGTTTGGAACAACATGAGGGAGTAAATGATAGAAACTAACCCTTTAAATTGAAAAAGAAGCAGAAATCAACATACCTTTTGTAGCCACGTGAAAATCCTTCTGAAACATGAGGAATAATATTAATAATGTGATTGTGATAGCATCATTATTAAGTGCTTGACTTTTCAATTAAAAAATATTTTTAGACATAAATAAATAACTTACCCCGCAAGGTGCACCGGCTTGCTTGATGTTTAGGATAATCAGCAAGATGTTTAGCCATCGAATCTCCAACCCGAGTTTTGTATTTACATGTGGTACAGTTCAACCTCCCCTTCCTGCAAACATTTTCATTATCATGATTGACAATAAAAGTAATATTACATTCAGAGCAAACAAAAAAAAAAAAAAACCTCAGGTCTTACTTTGGGCAGGGTTTGTATAGGGTGATATATTTTTTGGTGCTTCTCCGAGGAACATGTACACTGCAAATAAACATGAGGGAGAAATGAGAAAACACTCAACACCTCACAAAAATTAAATTATAAGTTTTTCACCAGATCATGTTATATTAATTGTTTTTTTACAGATAGGTAAAGGTAATCTAAATGTAAATATAAGGGAAATAACCATGCACAATTAAATATTAAATAATACCAAACAATATCAATCCATTAGCAAATAATCAATACATGATATATTGTCCATTCCTAAGGTAAAACACTTGGTTTTTTCAAATAATACTACTACCTCAAAAACTGTAAAAATCAAAAGATTTTCACCTGATCATGTGATTTGCATAAGCTCTGGAACAGCAAGTACAGTATCGGCAGAGGGAACAGCTCACATAGGTGGGGAAATGGTTGGAAAAATACGGAATGTCAAAGTTGCATTCCATGCAGAAGTGTTTTTCTGTTGGCTTGCTGGAAGAACAATATGATGGTCAGAAGATTTTATATATAGAGAAAATATTATATCTATATACACTCACCATTGACTCTCAAACTTGACCATTAGCTCCATCATGCTTTCCACTGGCTTTTTCTTGAGAGGAATGACTTTATTGGTGACACTGTGAGATGCTACAGGTGTTGATGTAGCATTTGAGGAAGTGTTCAATGGAGGTGCTCCTAACTGATCTCTGTTGTCAGTACTGTCAGCGTAGGCTCGGATGATAACCTGAAGCAGAGAGGAGTAAATGTGAGGCCATCAAACAAGCAATAAACCAGCAATATCTATGACTGGGAGTCTCTTACCCTAGTTCCAGGTGTGAGGCCCTCTAATTGCTTGGGTTTGACACAGGTCCTGTGAAACCTTTGTCTGTGGTGCAACTCGTCCTTCTCACAAGTGAACTGAAGTCGGCATCTGCCACAATGATGCGCTTTTTTTTTCTGGATGAATAAACTTTAATGAATGTAGACATCACAACATTATGTGCAGTATGCAAAATGGTATTTCATTATGACATTGTGATATTAAATGATGTGTTCATTAGATGAAGGTTATTAATTGTTATTATCTATCATTAAAAACCCTCTGAGCACAGACACTTCAGTGCTAAGCACATTCTTTACCTGATGTCTAATGTAGTGCAACTGGAAGCCACCACATGACCTAAACACTTTTAAGCAGTAGGGACACATTAAGATGCAGGTGTCCTTGTGCTGCTCTGTGAAGTGGCTTATAACATCTTGGTAGAAAGAAGATCGGTACTCGCACACCTGAGGAGCAAAAAGAGTAAGTGATTTACACAAATATTTTCAAGACAAAACAGTTGCTGCTGAGAGGAATGACATGAAGCACGTGTACACAAAGTTACCTGACACATGTAGGGCATCTCACCAGGCTTGTGCGCGTGTTTCATGTGGTTCAGAAAGAGCGGTTCGCTCTCAAAGGACCACTCACAGATCTTGCACACTTCTGTAAAGCAGAATGAAATGTTTTAAAGGGGACCTGCTTTTTTACATTGTAATGTTGCTGTTCGAGTATGAAAAAGGTCTGCAAAGTCTTGTCCAAGGGAGTTATTCTCTATATCAGTGTGCACTGTTTCTGAACTCCTGGAAATGACTTCATTGTAGTTTACATGTCATAATATTCCTCATTAAAATAATTACCACCCAAGGTGTATGCAAAATAAAGGGGTGGGGCCTGGTTGAGTTAGTTAGTAGTGTGTTGAAACTCATGGTTATGGTAAGGGGCGGGACATTTCCCAAACACGCTCAAAGTAGTTGACCAATCACAACACACTGGTCCAGCCGACCAATCAGAGCACATTGTGCTTTTCAGAAGGAGGGGCTTCATAGAGACAGGAACTAAACAGGGGTGCATTTCCCAAAAGCATTGTTAGCCAACTATCATCGCAATTTCCATTGAATTCTATTGGTAATGACGGAACTTGCGATGATGGTTGGCTTTGGGAAACGCACCCCAGATCGTTACTGACAGACTGGGAAAAGAGGTGCTGCAACAATGTCAAATATGGGAAAAATAAGTTTTTTTTTTTTTTTTTTTGAAAATTCAAGCCCAAAAACAAAATCAAGACTTTGTAAAAGGGCATAATATGGCCTCTAAGTTGGAACTAAAATACCGGCAGTCAAATATTAACAACTCATGCATCAACAATGGTTTAAAACCTAGTTTTTGACATACATATGAAAGGGTTTTTGGTGTATAGACTCACTTGAGGACTCTGCATGGTTATGAACTGTCTCAACATGGCACTGCAGACGGAAGGGTGTTGAGAAGTTTCTGTAGCAATGCTGGCACATAGAATGATAGTCCACTTCCCCTGTTTGGCGCTCCAACTCCATGTGGTGTTTCATGTGGTTCATCATCCTTTAAAATGAGGATTGAGTGTTGAATATCTATCTATAACAACAACACCCCTCAAAAACAAATCTGAAAACCAACTTACTTGATGTTGCCCTTCACCTTCTTGTCACAGAATTGACATTTCATTGCAACAGGATCTGCATTGGTTCTTAATGATGCAGGTTGGCCAGGATGTTGCCCATAGAAGAAGTCTTCAACTAACATGATCATTCTGCCTTGGTCGTCAAAATCTCCAGAGCGAGGATTAGGCACTCCCTCAGGTATCTCAGATGTGGTGACGTGTTTGAGAGATGTTTCTGAGGACGTGGAGAAGGAAACGGGATTCTCTGATGTGGAGGGTTTTGAGTGGGTTGTGTCACTCGTGCGCTTGATCCTTTTTCTAGATTGGGCCTTCAGGTCCCGGACACTCTTGATAAGTTCTTGATTGCATTGCTGGAAAATGGGGAACAAGATGAATGGACATGAGTAAGACCTAGGCAAAAGGTTTAAAGACCACCATAGAGGAGGTTTCCTACAGCATTGTTTGTAGATATTTAATCTAAAAAGTGCATGAGTAAAAACTTACACAGAAGTATCCACGGAGGGACTGACTCTTTTGGTAAACGGCTTTACAGCAGACACAGAAATTCGAAGAACTGGCTCCTCTTTTTAATGCTGTAGAACAAAGATATGCCACTCAATCCCTTCTCAAAGACCTCTTAAAGGGATAGATCACCCAAAAATGAAAATTCTGTCATCAATTAATCACCTTCATGTCGCTCCAAATCCAAACAACACCTTGTTTTTGCAGCGACTTTCAGCATGTTTCCTTTAACAATATCTGATGTCTACGTTTTATGTCATGGCGTGAGAAATGTACAAACCATGCGAAATCTGATCAGAGCAGTCAAACTGAAATGGATTTGAATAGGATATCAAACCACATGTGTAGCATTTCATTTGATTTTTTGCCATTCACACTTACTAAATCTGCTCAGATTTCAATCAGATATGCACTAAAATCGGATTTGGACAAAGTATGAACGTTGCCTAAATGAAGACAAATTAAATTTTTGGGTAAACTAGTACTTTAAACACACAAGAGCTGCATGATTCTGAATACACTGAGAATCACAGCATTTTTCTGTTTAAAATGGGGATCACAATTTTTCCTCAATTCTGAATAGACAGCTAAACAAAATAACAATTTACTAGAGCTTGTGACAAAATGTTAATTGCTGCAGTCTATATAATAAATATTTAATTAACTTGAATTAATTTTTTTTATTGGTTTGAATGAATGATTCAATGACTCACTCATACAAACTTCACTCACTACTGGATGAATCAGCATTTTTGAACAAATTTCTTGAATGAATCAATCAATGACAAATACATTTTTAACAGTCACTTGTCGCCATCTACTGGTGTAACAATGTAATGATACAATCTTTATTTGAAGCATCAAGTTACTAGTTGAAAAGGTGATTTAGTCTATTTTGATCGCTTCTGTAGACATCAAGCTATAAACTTTTATCCCAGTACTCTCTAATAATTTTTATTGATGCAAGACAGAAATAATGATACTGTATGGTTGAAGAGACTGTTTGAGAAGCTATTTCATACCTACTGTATACATGAAGGTTTAATAGACATAGTGAATCATTGTTATTAAGGAATAAGTGGAATGAGTGTTTGAATCGAGATTGCAATCTTTTAACGATTATTCGTGCAGCTCTAAAACACAAACAATGTCAATCAATATGTTTACTCAATAAGCTGATGTCAAAATATAAAGCATCAGCAGTAATTAAAAACTAGATCTGAAAAATAGGAGGGTAAAACCGAATCAGTGATTCATCAGAAAAAGGTCCTGACCGTTAGTTGTTGAGGCAGGAGGGGCAAAGATCTGCGCTTGAGGTCTCACAGTCTGAGACAGCCCACCAGACAGGAACGGGGCTGGAGCTCTGTTTATGTTGTTCTGGATGGTGACGGTTGAGGTGGGCTGCACTAGTGAACTCACTACTTGACCAGCAGCTGCTCCAGCAAGCTTCGTAAACTTTATAACTTTAATTGTTGCACCTATCAAAGTAAACAAAAAATAAAACAGACAGGTCAATGACCCAAGAATCGATGCACAATGTAAAAATTGTGTGATAAACTGCATGAATTGTCACCTGGAGCTGCGGCTGGTAGGACGTTGGAGGGTGTCACATTGAGAGTGGTCACTCCTGGGGCCGATGAGGTGATGCTTTGTACGTTTGAGGGGCTATTGATGGTCAAGGTGACTGGGATCTGCAATGCTGATAGTTTTCCAGGCGTCGTTTGCTGTACTGCACTCCCTGGGGTGACCATCCGCGGAGCAATTAACTGGGGTGTCTGAGCTGAAGAGGTCAGAGAAAGTATTTCAGCAAAATGAGTAATGCCCCAATAAAAATACAAAACATCTGTTTGAATATGCGACCTCTAGTATTGTGCCTTTAAAATCGTGATGAAATGAATGCCGCGACAGATCTTTTCTTTTGCACTGTGACGTGTAAAACAAGCAAAAATGTAAGGCGGCGACTTGTTTCTATCCATTGGTTGCAGATTGGATTTTAAGATGTTGGCATTGCACTCAAAAATTAATGAGTGCTTGCAATAGACTATAAAAAAAGAGGCAGAGTGAACCAGAGACAAGTCTGTTGTTTACACAGGAAAACTGAGTAATGATTAAACATTTCATGGTCAAACATTTTTGAAAATGAAACATAAATGCATAGATGAATTGCTCACAGCAAGATACAGTATTTAACATGCATTTAGAAAATACACAGGGAATTTTCTTTCATGCTGACTTAAAATTCAGCAATGCATCCTGCAAAATATGTCTGGGAGGGAGTAACCATGTAATTAAATCAAATTATGACTTACCAGCAGTAAGAAAACTAATAGGCTGTCCATTCAAGATGTAACCAAGTGATGTTCCCAAACTCATTGGCCCTGCCAAAGGCTGACCTGGATTAGGCTAAAACAGATGATCATCACTTAAATACAACATCTTTGGTATGTCTATGTATGTAAACAGAAGGTTAAATGCCTTATTGATAGTAAAAGAGCAAAGTGAAACCTGTGCACTGATGTAGATAGTCTGGCCAAGTGTGCCACCTGCAGCTCCACCCGGCTGGACAGCATTAGGCAGTAACGTAACAGCAGGAGCTAGAGGTAAAAACAAATCAACAAGTCCCACAGTTATTCTTTTAACAGTATTTTTTCAGTGTGGCGTCATGTCTGCGATCACTAATGACCAATAGGTACATGGAAAGAAAGCCTCTAACTGGAAAGTCAATTCTGCATAGCACTGGAATACTGTTTAGATCTTTATTGCATGTTTGTTTTCTTCTTACCAGAAGCCAAAGGCACAGCTTGATTTACAAGGTCAGTTGTAGCTGATGTCGGTTCAGCGGTGCAAACAGATTGTGCTGGTATCTGTGCACTATTGCCACTTGGGACTACAGTAACTAAATTAAAAAATAAACAAAAGGCATTAAATTTCTATTTTTATTTACACTTGTTTTCCTAATATATGGTTAAATGCTCGATTAAATGATCAAGAAATGATAATGAGTGTTTTTACATATAGTGAAAACTAAACAAATGCCCTGTCCAAATACCCACACTTATGGTCTTGGCCACCTGAGAGCGCGTGCACGCGGCAGGAAGTAAGTGCGCAAGACTGTCCCATGTCTTAAAAATGCCAAAGTGCAGTGCTAAACCTGCACTAAACCCACACTTTCCCATCATGCATCATGTTCAGGATGTTCCTCTAAATCGAGAAATCGTGAAATGTTGAGGAAAACATTCCACTGTAAGGTAATTTAATTAGATATTACATAGAATTTGGAAGTAAAACAAGTGTTGCACTATTTATTGGTGCATTGATGAGTAGGCTATGTGTATTTTGTACAACATTTGCAACTGCCTTTAATCAATTAGAAGCACCACAATTTTAAATGGGGTCTTCTGTTACATTGGGGTCTACCATCTACTTAGAAGTTTTTAAATTTAATTTTAAAATTTTCATTTTAAGTTTATTACATTTTAAAATGCATAGTATTGAAAATCAAAATTAACACAATTTAGAATTTTTGCAATACTATAAGGGTGTCCCATTGGGTAATAAAAAAATTCTACATACTTGCGGTCTTCACGTCTACTTGAACACTTGGGCCAAATACAGGAAACTTCATGCAAGTAGACAAGTGGTCAAGTGCAAAGACCGCAAGTGTGGGTATTTGGACAGGGCAAAAAACATTCACCTTTGTTATATCGCTGGTTCCTGTTTTCTGTAATACTCTGGCATGGCTCTAGATCATCTTCATCACATTGCATGTAAAGGTCCGAATCTGCCATGTTTCTGTAAACAAAAATAGTCGCTTATACAGTCATCACTCCCGTCAGCAAGACTATGTTGGCTATGGCCAGTGGGTAGCTAAACATATACTATCTATTTGACATTAAAATATTACTATTATTATTAATAAATCGAAAAGCTAACAGGACAAGTGATCATTTTGTTATATGCAATACAGCTTTTAATCAACAATAACATTTAAAGTCTGGACAATGTGTAACAAGACCTTATTTTTCCTAAAAGTTTATATATATATATTATACATTTTAGTTGTCAGTGGTTGTTCTGAGGCTCTCAACTGATACTTTCAAACATAAAGTTAAAAAAATTCATAAACAGTGTTGGTGTGATGCATTACTAAGTAATTAATGACTAATTTAATTACTTTTCACATGAAAAAAGTAAAGTAAGGGATTACGCTTATTTTTTTCTGTAATCTGATTACAGTTATTTCAGATGTAATTGCATTAAATACTATATAGAACAATTCTACATAAAACAGTGGATTTAACATCAAATTTAATTTTATATTATTTTATTTGAAAGAATTAAAAGAGCAGTTTCACGTCTATCCTCGTAACTTGAGGTTGATATGGTATTTAGAAAGTCATTTTTTAGAGAGACTATTTAGTACAGTAAGCCAACTAAGATGTAATTAGTAGCTAGTAATAATTACTTTTTAGAGTAACCCACCCAACACTGTTCATATTGTTTAATTTCCTGTCATACGTTGGCAAAAAAAAGTGATATGTATGACATAAACCGATTTTTTCCCTCAGTATCTACAAACTGTCATAATAATAAACGTGAGCTGTAACAGACGCGCGCTCGCGATCCTCCCCTAGAGCGCGCGCGAGGCTAACATTAGCCCGCCCTGCTAACTGCATGCATGTGTCCTGCCAATGCGCGACCCCGTGCAGCTGTGTATGCAAAGCTAGAGGGGCTAGCCTTTACCTGACTGCACAACTTTTAACAACTACTTTACAAACACCGACGCGTTGTTTCTAGGGAGAAGAAAGGGAAGTCTTACCTCATGCACAGTTTTGCATATGCGCAAGATAGGACACTGATTTATAACGCGTTATTTCCTTTAATTCTTCGCGGGGTTTGCCATGATGGAAAAACAATGATCCCTGTTCTGCAGACGTTTTTCCCTCTTTGCTCGCGGTGGTAGGCGAAACATTTAAAAACGTCACTTCCACGCGTGTTTCCCTGCGCTCTGATTGGTTGCGATCTTTTGTGAGAAACGCGGGATGATCGTTATTATCCAATATTTAATAAAAAAAGGCAAATAAAACACTTAATGTCAGTGCAGGGTCATGTTACATGCATATTATGATATGGAAGGAGTATCATTTCCAATAATAAACAATAACGTAAATGCGTTTTAAAGCATATTATTACCATCTACAGTGAAATATTAAGCATATATGCACATTTTGAGACCATTATCGTCCTACCTGCTGCACAGATTTGCTTTTATAACGGCAATATTTATCTACGCTAAACATGCACTAACTTAGCCGGATAAATTAGTGCAGTGATCCAAAACCGCCGCAAACTTGACTCGATCACTGAGAGAAAAACATTGGCTTTTAGTCAATGCATGTTAGTTTCGCGCTATAACTAATAGTTTCCCGCGTATTCGTTTTCTTTCTGCCTGCTTTTATTAATTCCAAGATGGCGGCTGATGTTTAGAAGGCAGGAATGCATTATTGACGTAACATACAATCATGTTTCCCAAGCAACAACACATTTCTGTGATATATATATATATATATATATATATATATATATATATATATATATATATATATATATATATATATATATATAAACAAGAGTTCGTGTTTTGTTGTTATAAACGTGCGAACAAAGAAATCCCTCATGTTTTCATGCTGCTCAATTTATTATCCCACAACCAAGAACAGAATTAGCATTTAGGCTTCCCCTCGACATTTCTTTTGAGGTTTTTAATAAGAGGAATGGCAGTTAACATTCTAAATAAGATTTAATAACATAAATGACCCACAGTCATACCTTTTAGAAGTGAAATTTGAATCTTTTTGTTGTTTTTTAAACATATCCTAGCTATAGCAATTTGTTTGCACTTTGTTTTAAAACAAAGCAGCTTCAAAATTCACATTTACCATTTAAATGTATTATGCTGTAAAATTAACAAAACGTCTCTTCAAGTAGGCTAATTTGAACACACAACATAAAATAAACATATAATATTCTAAAAGCCTATAGAAAAAATGTACCTTATAAGTTGACATCATCCCTTACGAAAATTAACCATGGTTGTTTTGTAGTAACCATGGTTTAACCATGGTTTTTATAGTAAAACCATAGTAATTACAAAATTAACCATGGTTTTACGTAGTAACCATAGTTAAACTATGTTTTTTGTAGTAAAACAATTAACATGCACTAACTTAGCCAGCTGCTTTCATTAATTCCAAGATGGCAGCTGATGTTTAGAAGGCAGGAATGCATTATTGATGTAACATATTGAGTGTTTCTATTCAAATGTTCCTTGAATGAAACATCAACTTTTTAATATTAAAACGATCACGTCTTTTTCTTATATATATATATATATATATATATATATATATATATATATATATATATATATATATATATATATATATATATATATATATATATATAACAATAGTTTGTGTTTTGTTGTTATAACGTTACTTGCAGTGAACAAAGAAATCCCTCATGTTTTTATAGAGCTGCTCAGTTTATTATCCCACAACAAAGAACAGAATTAGCATTTTTGAGCAAAATGGCTTCCCTTCGACATTTCTTTTGGGGATTTTAATAAGAAGAATGGCAGTTTTGATTTAAAAACATTCTAAATAAGATTTAATAACATAAATTACACAGTCATACCTTTTAGAAGTGAAATTTGAATCTTTAGTTGTTTTTTAAATGTAGCCTAGCTATCACAATTTGTTAGCACTTTGTTAGCACAAAGCAGCTTCAAAATGCACATTTACCGTTTAATTTAGCTGTAGAATTAACAAAACGTCTCTTCACGTAGGCTAATTTTAACACAGACTATTTATAACCATTCTAAAAGCCTATAGAAAAAAATTAAACTTTTGAGTTAAGTTGATCCCTTACGAAAATTAACCATGTTTTTTTTTTGTTTTGTTTTTTGTAGTAACCATGGTTTAACCATGTTTTTTTTATAGTAAAACCATAGTAACTACAAAATGAAACATGGTTTTACTAAAGTAACCAAAGTTAAACTATGGTTTTTGTAGTAAAACCATAGTAATTACATAATGAACCATGGTTAACTATCGTATTACTACAGAAACCATGGTGTAACTATGGCCTTTGCAGTAAGATAGTAACCCAGCTAACAATGTACCATAGTAAGCCGACAGTCTGTCCAGTGTTTCTACTGAGTGCTTACAGGACATCTTTATTTGATAAATATATATTTATTTTAATGTATTTTTACGGTTAAAAAGAATCTGAAAACACTGAATAAAAAATAGTGAGGCTGCACACACAGCTCTTTTGCACTAGTTAAGTGGATAAACTGCAACCTTTTTAGCCTGGGACTTTATTAAATAAAAAGTAGGTCATGTGCAAGTGCAGTGTGTCTTGTTTACATGGCTATAACAACAGGTTGATATGTAATAAGAAAGCACAATTTAAAACACATGACATTTAATCTCATTTGATCAACACTGTCCCTGACAACTTCAAGATTCCAGGGCAATGTTTCCTAAAGCATCGTAAGCCTACACTTCTGGTCTTGGCTAATATATAAAAATAAGTGCTAAACAACTGAATAAAGCCCTTAAGAGGGAGGGAGGGAGGGAGGGAGGGAGGGAGGGCCACATGGTCCATACAACATACCCCCAAAAGCTTTTTGTAGCTTAAAAGATCAGAGAGCTGTTTTCAAATGCCTCAGACTGCACAAATTAAGTCACATCTTAAAAGTAGACTATACTTTTCTCCTAATGAAAATCTTTGCTTTACTGTTATCTGCTATAGAAGTGGAAATAGTTTTGATCGTTGTTTTTGTTATTCACATTTCCGTCTGACCGCAAGCCATGGAATCTAACATGATCTTGACTTAATCTTCTTATAAAACCTTAACCCTGGCTTGAACACAGGGTGATTAGACTTGATAGCCGGCACTGAGCTTGATGGTGGCTGTGCAGATTTTTTAAAACAAAGAAAAGAGTTTAGTACTGTACGACAGAAAATAAAATGAAAGCAGAGCTGACAGCGCATCACAGTGGATGACATGTATCTCTCTATCCCAGCCACAAAACTGTGGGAGGAACTGAAGGAAAATTGCCTCGCCAAATACGGTGCAGTAACTGCGGTCACAGCTATTAGTAAGTTACATAATGTCATTTCCTCTCATTCTAACTTTTGCTGGGCTGAAACAATGTTTCAGTCAGTTATGAACTAATACAATTTCTTTCATATGTATTGTAGAATATAATAAACAGCACAGTTTCAGTGCGGTACAATGTTGTGGCTCAAGAGGTATTTGATGTAGCTTAAAGGATAACAGAATTACAGATTAACAGAGTTCAGAGGCTGTCTGTAATCATGTGTTTTTACAACAAATTCATGATTGTAATATGAAATCCATTTTATACATATATATATATATATATATATATATATATATATATATATATATATATATATATATATATATATATATATATATATATACAGGAGTTGGGTTAAATGTTTGCCCAACTTGCTCGGTAGTTTTATTTAACTCATCTATTGTTTGAAAATGACTACTGCTTGCATAAAATGAGCCCAAAATATGTTGTAAATTAACATTTATTCATATGTCTAATATATGAATGTTTATTGATAAGTTTAATGAATAATTATTCCACACTAAACTAAATATATTAAATTGCTTATTAATAAATGTTCACCTTTTGATTATTATTGTTGCCTCTAGTAATTATGTGTCTGATTTTTAATTTCCAACATATTTTGGGTTTATTTTAAGCCAGCCATATAATAGTTTAACCCAACCACTGGGTTTGTCCATTTTCAACCCAACTTGGGTTGTTTTTAACCCAGCATTTTTTAGAGTGTATAAACACATTTGGCAAAAATTGGAAATAAGTTGAAGTTGAAGTACTAAAATTGAAATAAAAACTAATTAAGGCTAAATAGAATAAAAAGCACATTACCAAAACTGAAAATATCAAAATAAAAACTAAATAAAAAAGTTTATAAATACTATACTAAAATAACACTGATGCTATTTCGAATTGGATTTAGTTGGACATTTGTTTAAACAGCGATTGTATTTACAGTAATACTTTCCAATACATTTTTTATCATGGATCTCATTGATTTGATATCAAATCTGCTGAGGGAAACAAGTCAGCTCTCCAACAGTGCTTCCAAGCCAGATCTGACCTAAAAGCATTTTGTTTAGATCTTTAAAAACCTGTATTTAGAATTTCCTTGTTTTTGAATTGAAGAAAGTGCTCTATAATGGATTTTCTTCAAAAACAGGTTTGGTTCTGCTGAGAAAATGGATTGCAGGTGGAGTGTGTCGCTGTCGGGTGCGACTGGATGGGAAGACAGTCATCATTACTGGCGCCAACACTGGCATTGGAAAAGAGACGGCACATGACATGGCCATGAGAGGTAAACACGCTGCATTCTTAAAAATAAAAGAGTGGTTTTCACAGCAATGCTTTGTTTCCCCAAAGAACCTTTCAGTCACCCCTTAATGTTAAGAACATTTTAATAATCTAAAGAACCTTTTGAGCAATGGAATGTTTCCATGGATGTTAAAGGTTCTTCATGGAACCATCAATGCCAAGAAAGAACTTTATTTTTATGAGTGAAGAAAGTCTATATTTTAGGTCCACTTTGCATCATGGCAAATCATTAAGCTGGACCAGGGCAGCGTTTCCCAAAAGCATTGTAAGCTTAAGTTGATCGTAGCTCCATTGAAACCAATGGAGCTACGATCAACTTAGGCTTACGATGCTTTTGGGAAACGCTGCCCAGATTGATAAACAATCTTTTTTTAGGGGCCCGGGTTGTGATGGCTTGTCGAGATCTTTCAAAAGCAGAAAAGGCTGCTGCAGAGATTCGCAGATCTACAGGAAATGGCGACATAGTAGTTCGGCACTTAAACCTGGCATCTCTGTTCTCCGTACGGCAGTTTGCACATGAATACACTGCCACTGAGAATCGACTGGATATACTTATTAACAATGCTGGTGAGACATTTGACTACTAGTTAATCAACAAATCACACTGTGCTTTTAGCTGTATTATTAATTGTTGCTTTTTTTTTTTTTTTTTTGTGGATAAACCTATTAGGAGTGATGATGTGCCCTAAAAGCCTTACAGAGGATGGCTATGAAACCCAGTTTGCTGTCAATCATTTAGGCCATTTCCTCCTGACTGTTCTGCTCCTGGACATGCTGAAGAAGTCTAGCCCTAGTCGAGTTATCAATGTATCCAGTATTGCTCACAAAGGAGGTAAACCCACCAATTAACATCATTCCTTTTAGATTGTCTGCTTCACTCCTTTTAGTTGAAAGACTATCCATAAAACTCTAAAGAAGATGCGTTTCACAGCGATGCCATAAAAGAACCATTTTGGGTTCCTTAAAGAACCTGTCAGTGATCATTTTTTTGTGTGTGTGTGTGTGTGTGTCAAGAACATTTGTGCAATGGAAAGAATGTTATTCAATTATTAATGTTTTTAAGGATGAAGTGAGTGTTAGATGAAAGCAAATGTTTTAAATACTCATGTTCATTTCCCCCTTTTTTCACAATTAAATATCCAATCACAACATATTTCAGTCTGATGACCTTTCTCATAGGTAAGATCAACTTTGATGACCTTAACTTCAATAAAGCACCATATGATTCATTGGTCAGCTACAGGCAGAGCAAACTTGCCAACCTGCTGTTTACTCGCGAGTTAGCACGGAGGATTAAAGGTTTGTGCGCTCATCAGTACATCAGTCACGTTCAAACATAGAAAATGCTTCAAAAGCTGTTTTACACCTGAATGTTGTATTTTCCCTACATTAATCCTGCTCTGTTTTAAATCAGGGTCTGGTGTAACAGTGTACTCCCTTCACCCTGGAGTAATCCGCACTGAACTGGGACGTTACGTGCAGACCCGCTACCCTCTGCTCAGTGCCCTGTTGTCTTTTCCTGCTCTCCTACTGATGAAAACCCCCAGTCAAGGTGCTCAGACGTCCATCTTCTGTGCGGTTGCTGAGGGGTTGGAGTCTCACAGTGGCTGCTATTTCAGGTGAGCTGTTAACAAGGACCTATTGTGCACATTTTCAGTGTTGATTTTGTTTTTGGGCTCTACTAGAATAGGTTTTAATGCTTTAATGTTCAAAAAACACCTTATTTTTCACATATTTTACATTGTGGAGGCACCTCTCTTTTCTAAAACTTGAACCTTTATGTTTGACACTGGATGATTCTGAGATCTGTTTGCAGTGATTGTAAGCTGAAGGAACCAGCTCCTGAAGGTAAAGATGATCTCGCTGCTCTGCGATTATGGAAAATAAGTGCAAAGCTTGTGGGCTATGAAGAGGACTGACAACACTCCACCAAACTCTGTTCATAATACCACATGCATATACAGGAATGCTGTGTATGCAGCTATCAACATTCAGATCATCATTTCCATCAAGTTTTTTTTTTTTTTTCTAATGGAAACTTTATTTAATTTAATTGATTATTAGTGGTTTCTGTCTAAATGGTATTTTTATCTGGATCAGTACTATAGCAATCCCCATGTTCCCTGTCTTGCACATTATTGTATAAATGTAAGATAACTGATATTAACATCTCATCATTTGTCATTTTAAAGCTGTTTTGAAGTATCTAATTTGATGATCAATAAAGGTTTCATTAAGTCATATTTTTATTGTAGCCTAAATGTTATCAAAATAATATTCAAATAACATACATTAGTAATTTTAGCATTAGATGCTGGTAAAATACATTAAGAGTTAAGTGCCTAATGAATTTGAATCTTTAAACATGAACCCGAACACTGCAATGAACCAGCATTTTAATGCTGATAATGATTTTATTTTGATGATAATAAAATCGTAATGAAATCATATTAATGTAACAATGATGTTTGGAAAAACCCATAAATTAATTTTCAGTGTTGGGGTAACGCATTAGAAATAATGCAAGTTATGTAATCAGATTGCTTTTTTTTAAGTAACATATGTTCAAATTTACATCTAAATATTTGAGTTACTTTTTCAAATAAGTAATGCACGTTACTTTGTTTTCCCATTTAATGAATGACGCCTCCTCTGTCCCCATGTTGAGAAAAATCGGGAGTAAGGTGCAGATGCATTGTGTGCGGGTGCGCTATGTAAACTTGATTATTGTAATTCTTACTTTAAAAAGTAACTTTCCCTAACGCTGTTAATTTTAAAAAGTGCAGTAATGCTGGTGAGATTGATTGTTAGCGATGAATGATTCCTGACCGAATCATTCTTCTTGAATGATGAATCAAATCTTTAGAATCAATTCTTTCACGAAACCGACTTAAAGGGTTAATTCACCCAAAAATGAAAATAATGTCATTTATTACTCATCCTCATGTCGTTCCACACCCGTAAGACCTTCGTTAATCTTTGGAACACAAGTTAAGATATTTTTTTTTGAAATCCGGTGTCTCCATGAGGCCTTCATAGGGAGCAATGACATTTCCTCTCTCAAGATCCATTAATGTACTAAAAACATATTTAAATTAGTTCATGTGAGTACAGTGGTTCAATATTAATATTATAAAGCAACAAGAATATTTTTGTTGCGCCAAAAACAAAACAAAATAGTGAGTTATTTAGTGATGGCCGATATCAAAACACTGCTTCAGGAAGCTTCAGAGCGTTATGAATCAGTGTATCGAATCATAATTCGGATCGCCTGTCAAACCGCCAAACTGCTGAAATCACATGACTTTGGCACTCCGAACAGCTGATTCGACACAAAAGACTCATAATGCTCCGATGCTTCATGAAGCAGTGTTTTGAAATCGGCCATCACTAAATAAGTCGTTATTTATTTTTTTTGGCACACCAAAAATATTCACGTTGCTTTATAATATTAATACTGAACCACTGTACTCACATGAACTGATTTAAATATGTTTTTAGTACATAACTGGATCTTGAGAGAGGAAATATATCTCAATATATCTCAACAAAAATATCTCAGTTTGCGTTCCGAAGATTAACGAAGGTCTTACGGGTGTGGAACGTTATGAATTAATGACAAAATTTTCATTTTTATGTGAACTAACCCTTTAATTGGTCTGAGCAATGACTCACTGAACCAACACATTAATACTGTTAATGAAATTGTTTTTTAGTATTTATTTTTATGATTAATAAAAGTTTAATGAGATCATATCTTTACGTAATCATACTATAAAACACATAAACGAATAAATAATGCTTTAGGTCGTCTGGTTGAGATGTCCGATTCATGACCGAATCGTTCTTCTGAGTCGAATCTTTTCGAATCCGACTAATAAATTGCTCCGAGCACTGACTCACTGAAAGTTTTAGTATTTATTTCGATGATAACTAAAAGTTTAATGAACTCATAACATTAAGCAATCATGCTATAAAACACAAACGAAGAGTTCAGTGATTCATTACGCTCGTCTGGGGCGAGGAAAAAAAAACCTTCCATCGCCCTCACCAATATGGCGCTTTATTTACTCCGTTTTACGTAGCAGCCTTGAATTATGGGATATTGTTCATGCCCTACGAACTGTTACCAGATCAGTTGAACTAGTAAATCGAACCTTCAAGACTGACGGATCGATTGAACTACAACAGATCCCAAATCAGATGCGGACTGAATACTCGGGTACACCGGAAGTAGCAGGAAGCGCAGTGAGTTGTCTGTCTCCCATTGTCAACAGTGTTGGTATACGGGAGTAGTTTACTAATGAAAAGAGCTTTTTATCATTAGTTAAACAACTTTGAAGGGATTCGATCATTTGACCCATTCTCACTGACAATCAGAACATATATAAAACGACAAAATGAACGTGACTCTGGCTGTCAAGCAGTATATTTCCAAAATGATAGAGAGCAGCGGACCCGGGATGAAGGTGCTGCTGATGGACAAGGAGACGGTAAATTAATTTAAACAGCCTTAACAGTTCAAACAAAAGCGCAAATGTGCTTAAGTCAATGATAATCTAGTACTGTGTGCAGTATAAATGGGTTTTGCTGTCATGTGAACTGAACTGAACTGAACTGAACTCTCATTTGTTTCTAAATAAAGTAGATTGTAAACTAGTCATAGACAGTGACAAACAGTGGTTAAAACATTGCTAGCATGTTCTCTTTACTCTTCCTCTGTTTCTTTACAGACCAGTATTGTGAGTGTGGTCTACACTCAGTCTGAGATCCTGCAGAAGGAGGTCTACCTTTTTGAGCGCATTGACTCACAAAACCGAGACAATATGAAGCACCTTAAAGCCATCTGCTTTCTCCGGCCAACCAAGGTTTCATCATTGTCTCTTATAACATAGATTTAGACTGCATTTCCAGGTGGTTTCATACATAAGATGTCTCTGCTTTCAGGAGAACGTAGAGCATCTGATTCAAGAGCTTCGTCGGCCCAAGTATAGTGTCTATTTCATCTGTGAGTGCCAGCATCAGTTTACCTCTTATTTTAATGAGTTTGCAGAATAAGGGTGGTCAGAAGATGCACTTTCACTAACTTTAGGCTTATTCTGTGCAGATTTCAGTAACGTGATCAGTAAGAGTGAGATAAAGGCTTTGGCTGAGGCGGATGAACAGGAAGTAGTTGCAGAAGTGCAGGTGGGTCTTATTCATAATTGATTCATAAATATGCTTTCCATATTTATATACAGTGTCCATAAAATGTTGTCAAACTGATCATTTTGTTACTCTAGGAGTTCTATGGAGATTTCATTGCTGTGAACCCTCATCTTTTTTCCCTCAACCTTCAAGGAGTATCTAGGGTAATATAATTTAAAAAGAATTTGAATATGGAACTAGTGCATGCATTTTATTGCACTGAATGTTTTGGCTTGCATTTAATTATTTCTAAATTAATCATTTAAAGGGGGCCTATTATTCTTGGTTTTGTTTTTGGACTCTACTAGAATGTGTTTTCATGCTTGAATGTTCAAAAACACCTTATTGTTGCAGCTCCTCTCTTCCCAGTCTGTCAGTTACGCACTGTTTAGTTCCTGTCTCTATGAAGCCCCTCCTTCTGAAATTTCCATAAACATGGAGTCGTATTACATTACGTATGTATTTACATTGTAAAAAGCGCTATATATATATAAAGCTGACCTGACTATTAAGAAATATCTGCGTGCACACGAAACCACTGAAACCGACTCAAAACGATGTACTATACATGCCCGACCAGTATGTGGCGCTGTAATTCTGCCACAGAGATACACTAAAAATGGAGAAGAAGACTTGGAGCATGTGCGTAAACCTTGCGCACTGTAAACAAACCCAACACGACACAAAGACAAGACGTGGGGTGATGAAATCATCGTTTCATAAAATATAAGGATTGGCTGTACAAACAAAAATGCAAGGGTGTCCTTTTCAGATTTACCCACTCTGGGACCCGGTTTAAAAAAAATAGGGGTTTCAGGCTCCCAAACGCCGGATTCGCCTGTACAAAACTCTGATATGATACAAAATGTTTACGTATACAGCTAAACGCTTCTTTGTGTGTACAAGCTCTAACTCAACCAGGCCCCGCCCCCTTATTTTGCATATGCCTTGGGGTTGAATTATTTAAATGAGGAATATTGTGAGGTGTTTGTTACCGGAAGAAAACTCAAGACTACAATGGAGGCGTTTCAGAGAGTTCAGAAACAGTGACACTGATATAGAGAATAACTCCTGCTGGAGGGACTTTGTATCTTTGAAGGCCTTTTTCATGCTCAAACAGCAACATGACACACTGAAGAAAGATGAACGTAAAAAAGCATTGTAGGACCCTTTTAAATATAGTTTGAGTTATTAGGGATAAAGGCATGTTATGATACCAAACCGAAAACTGGTTCAAAACATGTAAATTAGTTCACAAGATCTACTTGTGCTGCTTGGAATTATTTCCTTTTCATCTTTTTATTTAATTTCTTTCATCAAGTTAATCATTTTCTCACAACTATCAGGGACCCTTGTGAACAGGAATCCTTCTGTTTTAGGCTCTCTGTGAATATCCCGTTGCATGTTTATAGGGTCGCAGTTGGGAGCCCAGTGTACTGCCTCGTGTCACTCAGGGTTTGACATCAGTGCTGCTGTCCCTGAAGAAATGCCCCATGATCCGCTACCAGCTCTCTTCTGACATGTCCAAAAGGCTGGCAGAGAGTGTCAAAGTAAGACTTCACTTTGTAATTGAGTCATAGATCTGTAGTATGCATTTCGGTGAACAGGTGATTGTTTTATAATTAATTAAGTTGGCTTGAAAAAGCAAACTTACTGTTATGCTATTTTCATGTGAGACTAAAATTTCCAACTCTAACTCCTCCTAGAGCTTTAACTCTACAAACTCGGGTCAGACCTTCAGAATGTTCTGACTTAGTGTGCTATATCTTTACTGATTCAACTTATGGTTTTCCTAAAAATTACTATTAAAGCTCGGAAAAATCCCATTGACTTTCATTGATGGAATGTTTAAATGAGCCAAGACTTTCAAGTTACAACTGTCAATATTCAAATTTAAACTACAGAAGCCCATTAGACTCAAACTCAATTAGACTCAAGTATATTCTATGTACTATTTCTAATCCATTGAAACTCATAAACCTATCTATCTATCTATCTATCTATCTATCTATCTATCTATCTATCTATCTATCTATCTATCTATCTATCTATCTATCTATCTATCTATCTCATAGCAACCACCCAAAACAACTTAGCAACTGCATAGCAACACCTTAGCAACTACTCAGAATACCCTAGCAACCACATAGCAACACCCTAGAAACCACCCCGAGTACCCTAGCAACTGCATAGCAACACCTTAGCAACCACCCAGAGTACCCTAGCAACCGCATAGCAACACCTTAGCAACCACCCGAGTTCCCTAGCAACCGCATAGCAACACCCTAGCAACCGCATAGCAACACCCTAGCAACGACCCTGTGTACCCTAGCAACCACCTTGAGTACCCTAGCCTTGAGACCCCTATCTATCTATCTATCTATCTATCTATCTATCTATCTATCTATCTATCTATCTATCTATCTATCTATCTATCTATCTATCTATCTATCTAATCAAAACTACAACTTTCAAACTTCAAACTTTCAAACTTCAAACTTTTAAAACTACTTCAAACTTTCTAGCTAGGCTTTTTCAAGCCAACTTAAAGTTTGTCTTCAAACTTTTTAATCTAGTTTGATTTACTCTACAGAAAAATGTATCAACTAATGATCTGTTTGTGTTTCCCACAGCAAATCATTACTAAAGAGTATGAACTGTTTGACTTCAGAAAAACAGAAGTACCTCCTCTTCTCCTGATTTTAGACAGAAGCGATGATGCCATTACTCCACTTCTCAACCAGGCAAGAAACAATGTGACATCAAAATCTCATATTACAGAACAAGATCTGTATGCAAAATCCTTGACATGACCACCAGAGGGAGATAGAGCCCGTGGAAAATTCTGTTAAAACAGTATTCAATTTCAGTGCTAGATATCAAATAAGATGCATTTTATTCTTTTTCCCTACTGTGAGATTTACAGGAGCCAGTGCACCCTGCTTGCATTTGCTGAAAAATGTTACTGCAGCAAAATAATTATTACATAATGATTTAGTGTGCTGATGTTGCAGTAATTGCTACATGTGCCTGTGTTTGCTTCCTCTAGTGGACGTATCAGGCTATGGTTCATGAGCTATTGGGCCTCAATAACAACCGCATAGACCTGTCCAGAGTGCCTGGAATCAGTAAGGACCTACGGGAGGTGGTCTTGTCTGCAGAAAATGATGAGTTTTATGCAAATGTGAGTAACATATTGTTTGAAGTACATTAACAGATTCCATTAAAGAGCGTAATACATCATGAGATTATTTACCAGGTAATTTTTTGTTTCAAAGAAACTAATGTAGTGTACACAATGAGGTCTTGTAAGATGATAATAAAGTTTTAGTTTTTTGAAAAATTTAAAACAAAGAAACATTATTACAAAATGAATACAAATTGTTTACAATTTCTAGGTTACAAGTTGTGACTTGTCCATGTTTAACCCCTTACATACTGACATTAAAGCAAAAGAAAGCACAAATGAGAATTTTTATCTCTGATAGATAGATAGATAGATAGATAGATAGATAGATAGATAGATAGATAGATAGATAGATAGATAGATAGATAGATAGATAGATAGATAGATGTAGTGATTTCAGACTTTTGGACCCCTATCTATATGTTGTTTTCGTTCTTTTTCTCTCGATAAGAACTTGTACCTGAATTTTGGTGAGATTGGAACAAACATCAAGAACCTGATGGAGGATTTTCAGAAGAAAAAGCCCAAGGACCAACAGAAGTTAGAGTCCATATCTGACATGAAGGTGAGCGAACCACTGCTGAAGCCAGTCAAAGGGTTAGTTCACACAATTTCTGTCATTAATTACTCTCTCTCATGTCGTTCCACACCCGTAAGACCTTCGTTCATCTTGAGAACACAATTTAAGACATTTTTGATGAAATCCAAGAGGTTTTTTTTGTAATCTCCAATAGAAAGCAACATAATAACTGTCATTCAAGGTCCAGAAAAGTAGTAAAGACACGGTGTAATTTGATGGTAATTACATTGCTTTCTATTAGGGATGAAAAAAAAAAAAAAAAAACCTCTTAGATTTCATCAAAAATATCTTAATTTGTGTTCTGAAGATGAACGAAGGATGTGGAATGACATGAGGGAGAGTAATTAATGACAGAATATTTATTTTTGTGTGAACTAACCCTTTAAATACTGTTCACTGTAGCACATTTACATTTAATCATTTAGCAGATGCCTTTATCCAAAGTGACTTACAAATGAGGAGAACAATAGAAGCACATCATCTTATATGAAGAGTGAACCATTTTTGTGTTTCTTTATTGTGTTACGGTATTATGACCACTTTCTGCCCACCTTTGTAGGCTTTTGTGGATAACTACCCCCAGTTTAAGAAAATGTCGGGCACGGTCTCAAAACACGTGACCGTGGTTGGGGAGCTGTCCCGCCTGGTCAGTGAAAGACAGCTGATGGAGGTGTCAGAGGTGGAGCAGGAGTTGGCCTGCCAGAATGACCACTCCAACGCACAACAGGTCAGAGTACAGACCTGCATTCTTATCGCTAAAAATGTTGATTATTATTTCACAACATCACTGTTTTTACTGTATTTTTTTATCAAATAAACGCAGCTTTAAAGGTGCCGAAGAACATGTTTTTAAAAGATGTAATATAAGTATAAGGTGTCCCCTGAATGTGTCTGTGAAGTTTCTGCTCAAAATACCCCATAGTTTTTTTTTTTATTAATTTTTTTTATCTGCCTTTTTTGGGGCATCATTATAAATGCACTGATTCAGGGTGTGCGGCCCCTTTAAATTCTCATGCTCCACGCCCCAAGAGCTCGCGCTTTCCTTAAACAACATAAAAAAAGTTCACACAGCTAATATAACCCTCAAAATGGATCTTTACGAAGTGTTTGTCATGTAGCACGTCTAATTGCGTAAGTATAGTATTTATTTGGATGTTTACATTTGATTCTGAATGAGTTTGATAGTGCTCCTTGGCTAAAGCTAACATTACACACTGTTGGAGAGATTTATAAAGAATGAAGTTGTGTTTATGAATTATACAGACTGCAAGTGTTTAAAAATGAAAATAGCGACAGCTCTTGTCTCCGTGAATACAGTAAGAAACGATGGTAACTTTAACCACATTTAACAGTACATTAGCAACATGCTAACGAAACATTTAGAAAGACAATTTACAAATATCACTAAAAATATCATGATATCATGGATCATGTCAGTTATTATTGCTCCATCTGCCATTTTTCGCTGTTGTTCTTGCTTGCTTACCTAGTCTGATGATTCAGCTGTGCACAGATCCAGACGTTAATACTGGCTGCCCTTGTGTAATTCCTTGAACATGGGCTGGCATATGCAAATATTGGGGGTGTACATATTATGTACATGTTATGTTGAGATTCGCTTGTTCTTCGGAGGTCTTTTAAACAAATGAGATTTATATAAGAAGGAGGAAACAATGGAGTTTGAGGTTCACTGTATGTCATTTCCATGTACTGAACTCTTGTTATTCAACTATGCCGAGGTAAATCAAATTTTTGAATCTAGGGCACCTTTAATAAGCAAAGAGACTTTGAACCGAGTGAATGTCCATCCACAACGTTTTTTGTGTTCACCTACAGTATGTTAAGCGCTGTAAATCTTGAACCATTGCTGATGAGAAACTTGTTCCTCTTCCTGCAGAGCTTGAGGCGGTTACTCCAGAACCCTCGGCTTTCTGAAATCGACGCTGTGCGGCTTGTGATGCTGTACGCGCTTCGCTATGAGAAACACAGCAGCAGTATTCTGCCCAGCCTTATGGAAGAGCTCAATCGCAAAGGGGTGTCAGAGAGACACCGCAAGGTGCGGGCCAGCAGATCTGTCCTGTAGCACAGTGTATTATTATTGATTGGTAAAGTCCTACTATTACTAGTACTATTATTAAAAAAGAAAGCAATTTTGCCTCCATCTGTGCTGTAGATGGTGCAAGCCGTGGTGGAATATGGTGGAAAACGAGTCAGAGGAAGTGACCTCATCGCTCCTACAGATGCTGTGGCCATTACCAAGCAGTTTTTCAAAGGACTCAAGGTAGATCATCTGTTTACCAATATGTTTTCGTAAAGGGGTCCTCATTTAAAAAAATTCCCACCCAAGGCAAAATAAAGGGGGCAAGGCCTGGTTGAGTTAGTTCGTAGTGTGTTGAAATGCATTGTTATGGCAAGGGTCGTGACATTTCCAAAACATGCTCGAAGCAGTTGACAAATCACAACACACTGATCCAACTGACCAATCAGAGCACATTGTGCTTTTCAGAAGGAGGGGCTTCATAGAGAGAGAAACTAAACAGAGTGTTACTGATAGACTGCGAAGAGAGATATAGATAGATATGTTCCCATCCAAATTTCTGAATTTAACTTATGCGCAAAATTGGAATATCACGTACAACAATCATGAATAAAGCAGTGTTTCCATCCCATGTTTTCAAGAGGACAAAATGGTCACTTCCTGGGAAATTGGTGTAAATTATCTGTAATAAAAATGGAAGTTGCTGCAATCAGGGAAGAAATCATGTCTCTTTTTTTCTACGTCATAATAGACTTGCACCTCAGAGAGCACAGGTGTTAATGAATGCAGTCGTGTGAGATGCTTTGGGAAAGGTCAGGCAATTCAGAATGATCAAACCAATATATGAGATGCAATAAAACTTGTCCAGTTGTCTAATCACACAGCCTCTGTTGAGGCAAAGTCATGTGAGGTTTTTTTTGCACATCGAGAGACTATTCAGCAAATGTTACCATCATAGTTTATACGAATATCTCATCAGATAAAAATGTTTGCAAAAGTTTTTTATGTGCATTTTTAAAATTTAGCAAATTAAATAAATACATTTTATAGCTCTATATATATATATATATATATATATATATATATATATATATATATATATATATATATATATATATATAATAAAATATAATATATATATTTAAAATGTGATACCCCAAAATGTGCATAAAAATAGGTGGATGGAAACATAGCTACTGTAAAATATGTGAAAATAATGTGTTTTTTTTAGACATTCAAGCATTAAAATATATTCTAGTAAAACAAAACAAAATCAACACAGTGTAAAAGTGCATAATAGGTACACTTTAACATGTCATATAGCCATAGTCACATGCTGTTTATAACTTGTTTATGTGTTTGAATAGGGAGTCGAAAATGTGTACACGCAGCATCAGCCGCTTCTACACGACACGCTGGATCAGCTGATCAAGGGTCGTTTGAAGGACAGCCAGTTCCCCTACCTCGGGCCAAATTCTCTGAGAGACAGGTGATACAGATACATAAATAGACTGCCATTCACACTCATGCATTAATAATGTACAGGCACACTTAAAGACATTTAATGTGAGCATTTTGTTGCTGCTTTAAAGGTAAAGTGTGTCTGTGATGCTTTTTTTAAATAGGCTGTTTAATGTGCAATTCAGAAACTTTGTGCTTGGATTGAAACACACATGGACAATTCTCCTACGATTCTGAACAGACAACTAAACAAAATAACATGTAATTTACTAGAGGTTCTGACAAAATGTTAATTGCTGCTGTCTATATTGTATAATAAATATTAAATTATTTTGAATTATTTTTTTTAATTGGTTTGAAATGAATGAATCAATGACTCACTCATAAAGACTGCACTTGTTTCATTACTGAATCATTCAGTTTCATTACTGAAACAAGTGAAGTCTTTATGAGTGAGTCATTGAATCATTCATTTCAAACCAATAAAAAAAAAAAAATTCAAATCAGTGTTTTTGATCAAATCTCTTGAATGAATGATTCAATGACAAATACATTTTTAACAGTCACTTGTCGCCACCTACTGGTGTAACAAAGTAATTGATACAATTTTTATTTGAAGCATCAAGTTACTTTCAAAAGGTGATTCACTCTATTTTGATCACTTCCATAGACACCAGTGTTTATATCCAAACTATAAACTTTTATCCTAGTACTTCTGTGATCACTTGAATTATTGTAACACAGAAATAATGATACTCTGTGGTTTTAGTCTATTTCATACATATACATGACAACTGCTCTCTCTGGGTCAGAACCCAGATCTGAATGTTCGCTGTGATCGTGCTTGTCAAAGGTTTAATAGACATGGCGAATCACTGTCATTAAGGAATAAGATCTCGTGGGTGTTTGAATCCAGAGCAGAATTAATCGTGCAGTTAAATAAATGTGCTCCTTCACACTCTGTCTTCACCCTTCAGACCTCAAGACATTATTGTCTTCATAATTGGCGGGGCCACTTACGAGGAGGCATTAACTGTTTACAACCTGAACCGCACAATGCCAGGCGTACGCATCGTACTCGGGGGCACGGCCATTCACAACACTAAGAGGTCGGTGTTTTTAAATGCTCTTAACGCTCTTTTCACCATCTCACCTCTGTCCATTAGCCCTCTGGCACACAAGCCTTTATGCCTTATTCAAGAAAGAGCCCGGTTACAGTGACATCAGCCCTAGAATGGTGTTGTGTAAAGAACATACACTTGTTGTGCACATATAACTTCGTTGAATCTTTCAGGGTCTCATTCTGTTTCATTCTGGACTATATGGAGTTTTGTTTCTTGGTGCTCTGACTTATAAGATGATTTTGATTTCTTTTAGATATTGCACTACTTATTTAATATATGAATTATATATTTTTCTATATACACTACTGCTAAAAAGTTTGAGGTTCAACAAATTTTCTTTGAAAGAAATTAATACTTTTATTCATCAAAGACACATTAAATTGATCAAGTGACATTAAAGACATTTTATAATGTTACACAAGATTTCTACTTCAAATAAATGCTGTTCTTTTGAACTTTCTGTTAAACAAAGAATCCTAAAAAAAAATGTTTTTCATAAAAATATTAAGCAAATTGGCATATTAGTATGATTTCTGAAGGATCATGTGACACTGAAGACTGGTGCTGAAAATTCAGCTTTGATCACAGGAATTACATTTTATAATATATTACAATAGAAAACTCTTATTAGTAATACAATTGTGTTTCAGATTGTAATAATAATTTACAATATTACTGTTTTTACTGCATTTAGTTCAGTATTTACATGATGTCTGCTATGTAAACTCTGAATGAATCTTAATATTTTCAAGCAAATGAATTTAGTTTAGCTAAACTTCATAAAACTTCAATTTATTTCCACCTAATTTAACCAGATCTGGGGCTTTTGTAGCCATTAGACACTAGTTTACCTACTTGACTCTATAAACTTCCTGAAAAAATATGTGCATGATCATTTTGCTTTCTGTTTGTTTAAAATTTCTCCCTTGCAGGTAATGCAACATAAGTGATGTCTGACATATTTTGTTACCCACTGAGGATTCTGCCAAATAACGTGCTGACTGTACTCATGCATTATAAACCAAATATGTTCCCGTTCTCTGTTACAGCTTCCTGGAGGAAGTGATGCTCTCTGTGGGTTCAGGTGGAGACAGGACACAAGGAAGAGGCCGTCAGATGAGCCGACGTTGAGCTGTTCTCATCACTCATATTAATGTGCGCTGTCTTTCCTCTGAACCCTAAGCTGAGCACATTTGCCCTCTTTTTCTCTCTCCTAACATTCCTTTTGAAATGTTTCAGTTTTAGGGAGGTAAATGGTAATACTGCACAATAAAGTTCAATTCTTTAACATTAATGAACAACAATTTGTACAGCATTTATTAATCTAGGTTACATATAAATAATATAATAATAAATATAATATTGTTCATAAATGTTTGTTCATAAGGACAAGCAACAATCTGAATTGTTAAAAATGTGTTGGTATATGTGGAAATGTGCAGAAATATGTAGTAAACATTAGCCTAAATTAATAAATATTGTAAAATTCTTGTTCATTGTTAGTTTAATGTGCTAACTAATACTAATGTAAATGAGTTGAAACGTGTTGTAAAGTGTTATATATACATAAATATATATAAGTGTTGATAATGGTATGTGAAACACTATAAATGTGCATAACTTTTATGATCACATGTAAATAATACCCCAAAAGAGTTCACAATGACAACATTTTTATTTATTGGCTTGGTGATGCTGCATTTGATCATTTTTGGATAGATGACTACTGTATGTTTCAGTAAAAAAGTATATATGTATATTTATACAGTACAGTCTAAAAGTTTGGAACCACTAAGATTTTTAATGTTTTTAAAAGAAGTTTCGTCTGCTCACCAAGGCTACATTTATTTCATTAAAAATACAGTAAAAAACAGTAATATTGTGAAATATTATTACAATTTAAAATAACTGTGTACTATTTAAATATATTTGACGAAGTAATTTATTCCTGTGATGCAGGAATTTATTCTTCAGTGTCACATGATCCTTCAGAAATCATTTTAATATGATGATTTGCTGCTCAAGAAACATTTATGATTATTTTCAATGTTGAAAACAGTTGTGTACTTTTTTTTTTCAGGATTCCTTGATGAATAGAAAGTTCAAAAGAACAGCATTTATCTGAAAAACAAAGCTTCTGTAGCATTATACACTACCGTTCAAAAGTTTGGGGTCAGTAAGATTTTTTTATTTTTATTTTTTTGAAAAGAAATTAAAGAAATTAATACTTTTATTCAGCAAGGATGCATTAAATCAATCAAAAGTGACAGTAAAGACATTTATAATGTTACAAAAGATTAGATTTCAGATAAAAACTCTGTTCTTTTGAACTTTCTATTCATTAAATAATCCTGAAAAAAATATTGTACACAAATATTTTGCACAATTGTACACATTAGATGTTTCTTGAGCAGCAGATCAGCATATTAGAATGATTTCTGAAGAATCATGTGACACTGAAGACTGGATTAATGATGCTGAAAATTCAGCTTTGCCATCACAGGAATAAATTACTTTGTGAAATATATTCAAATAGTACAGTTATTTTAAATTGTAATAATATTTCACAATATTACAGTTTTTTACTGTATTTTTAATTCAATAAATGTAGCCTTGGTGAGCAGATGAAACTTCTTTTAAAAACATTAAAAATCTTAGTGGTTCCAAACTTTTGGACTGTACTGTATATAACACAAATATAATATATATATGACAATAATGTGAAATTTTGCATCAAAAGTGCCCAACAAAGCTGGAAAAAACATTCATGTCTTTAACTCGAGAAGAAGTGCTCATCAGTTCACAATTACTACACAATTAATCTGACAGTTCTTGGTAGACAAAAAGTTTCAATCAGCGAGCTTTAAAGCCTTGTATAAAACATCTTTGTGTGTCCGTGCATGTTTTTTTTCGTAAGTCCTACTAACTTATCTTTACCTTTGTACATAGCTTGATTAACTTGACAACATAATAAGTGACAATATTTCATGATGTTCTTCAATAAATGAAAGGAAAAATGCTTATCAATTGATTCATCCAATAAATTCAGACCAACACATTTTCATGTTTTTATTACCACCAAAACCTCAGTTGGCAGTCTGTGTAACACCTCACAAATGATTCACTGATGAAATTGTATCAATTAGCCCTGTCCAGAGCTTAAACCCCCATAGACAAGTTCAGGTTGCTCCACTATAACTCCCCTTCCTCCCTCACTAATCACGTCCATTAATCCTCACCATCATCCAGAGGACCGGCAGACCTGAACGACTTAATGGCTTTACTGCATCAAGCACAGTTTTCTGTGTGTGGATTAAAAACATTAACAGTTGCTTATGATGAGTCAGTAAAGGGCCTGGTAGATTTCCAGCCACATTATGTCACGCGTGATGTTTTGTACCAAAATACACATTCATACAGTGGAACAAAAATCAGGCATAAAATGTGTCCGTTTGTTATTTCCAGATGTGGATAAAAGAAATCTTAACCTCTCCTGGGCAGATTTGTCAATCCAAGGGAAACGTTTCTTGCTTCGTTCTGGAATAATGTGGTCAATTTATGTAGACGGAAAAGAAGCTTAGAGCAGTGTAATTATAGTGATCGTGTGTGTGTGGTTTTCTCAGAGCTTGTAGAAGGGAATATCCTAGGAAATCCCCCTATATACTTGAGTTACATAATAGATGTTTTCTATTTTAAAGTGTGTTTATGCATTTTGTTTTATTGCAATTCTAATATTTTATGTGCTATATTCAGATCTATGCTCTTATTTATTGTCTTTTTTAACTTTTGCTCCACACTTCGTTTTAGATTTACTGAAAGAAAGCTGTTACACAAGTAATAGTCTAGTCAGAAATATATGGAACATTAACACTTATTATCCAGGAAAAAATGACTGCCCCAGCAGTATGTTTTCACACTCTATGGGGTAAGTTGTCACAATGGAACCTGCCTTTATTATATACATTTCAGCTAAATTTAAACAGTTAAAGGGTTAGTTCACCCAAAAATCATGCCATTCCACCTTCATTAATCTTCGGAACGCAAATGAAGATATTTTTGTTAAAATACGATGGCTCAGTGAGGCCTGCATATAGGGAGCAATGACATTTCCTCTCTCAAGATCCATTAATGTACTAAAAACATATTTAAATCAGGTCATGAGAGTACAGTGGTTCAATATTAATATTATAAAGCGACGAGAATATTTTTGGTGCACCAAAAAAACAAAATAACGCCTTATATAGTGATGGCCAATTTCAAAACACTGCTTCATGAAACTTCAGAGCTTTATGAATCTTTTGTGTCGAATCAGCGGTTCGGAGCGCCAAAGTCTCGTGATTTCAGCAGTTTGACACGCGATCCGAGCAGTGTTTTGAAATCGGCCACCAAAAATATTTTTATTTTCGCACCAAAAATATTCTTGTCGCTTTATAACATTAATATTGAACCACTGTACTCACATGAACTGATTTAAATATGTTTTTAGTACATTAATGGATCTTGAGAGAGGAAATGTCATTGCTCCCTATGCAGGCCTCACTGAGCCATCGGATTTCATCAAAAATATCTTAATTTACATTCCAAAGATTAACGAAGGTCTTACAGGTGTGGAACAACATGCGGATGAGTAATAAATGACATCATTTTCATTTTTGGGTGAACTAACCCTTTAATAATCAATTATGAAGAAAAGTGATGCTTGAATCATCAGAAATGTGATATTTCACTAATATTTGACAAATTGCCCCAACCTGCAATTTATGAACAAAATCCGTGCCTGAATATGTAGCGGTTTCATTGTGTTAACTTGTTCCCCAAAAACTAAAAATATGATATTGTCATTTTAGTTTGCAGGACAACATTCACAAAAATTCATTTAAAATATGAATGAATCAACATTATTGTTATAGTTTTTTCCTCAGTTGAAAAAAACTATTTAATTACTAGCTAGTAATTACATTTTCAACAGTGTAATTAGATTATGTACTAATTCGATATTGGATACTTATGAGATTTAGAAAGTAATTAGTAATATCAACCTGACCAGTTGATCAATACGAGGATAGACTGCAAAAACTGCACTTCTGATTCTTTCAAATAAACAATTTTCAATTGCATAAATTATTCTTGAACTGACCAAAGTATGTAAAGGGAGGAGATTACATTAAAAAAACATACATTTTAACATTAAATTTTGATATTAAATCCACTATTGTTTTATATAAAACTGTTCTATACTTTAATGCAATTACATCAGAAGTAACTGTAATTCAATTACAGAGTACTTTTGCAAGGTAAAAGTAATTAAATTACAATAATTCGATTATTCAAGTAATTAATTACACCCAACACTAGTTGGATGCATCACATTATAAAAAACATGACATATTCTTGAATGCATTAGGTTACACACATAAACAAACACACAGTAATATTGATTATCACTTAAAATAACTATATATCCGTTGCTGATTTGCGGTGTGTTCAGGCTGATGAGGGGAAACAGAGCTCCACTGAAGCTCCATATGCACCGTGACATCACTCCGACAGCTGTGCTCCTTCAATAGATGGAGCAGTCGAGCTCTATAAACGGGAAAATCCGTGTCGGTAAGAAGCACAGCAGCTCAGGGACTCACCCAAGCCAATGGAGAGCCTGTGCCCGCGGTTTGCAAATCGTCAATGTAGAGACTGGCAGTCCATCAGTGCTGAGAGCCAACAGCTCGTGCCATATACAACACCTGCACGCGGCAAATTCACATCAAAAGATACACAAAAACACCTCAGTTTCTTCTAGAAAGCGGGACAGATCGCGGATTATTCGTCGGAAAAGACATTTTGCGAACAGCATGAAGAAAAGCCATTTGGTCAAAAGGGTGAGAATTTCATACAGTGAGTCTCTGATGTGTAAAGGCTAATGTTGATGAATGATAGTTTTATTCAACAGTGACTGAATGTAATAAAGCTTCTGCTTTTTAATGTAGAAATTAATTTAACAATGACTCCTTTGTTATGAAACGCCGAATGTGAGCGCGTCCTTTACGCATTTGTCATTATGCTTCAGTCGCGCGTATTATTTTCATATTTTACTTTATTTAACTGAATTTTTAATTGACCACACCCTTAATTGGCCAACTGACAGTAAAACATTTTGAAAGGGTGCATTATGTCAGGCTGTATTAACGTTAACTATTTATTTTGTTAATGTTTTTTTGTTATTAACCTACTAAGTAATCCAATACTGACTAGCAGCCTTTTACATCTTTTTTACCTTCTTAGTCCAATAGTGATCTTATTAATTAGACACTATGGACTAAATTATGGACTCAATAGTTACTAGTAGCCTATTTTATCTTAGTAGATACCTATTCATATTAAACTAATATATTAAACCTATTACTAGCTACTAGTACATTTTTTCTGTAGTTACTTACAATAGTTTTACTTGTCATATGACTACAAAGGGCTCAATTAAAAATCTTACTAATTATATTTTAAAATGGTAGTAACTACAGGTAAACTACAATAAGGTTTCATTTGTTACATTAGTTAACATGCGATGACAATGAAAAATACTTTTACAGCATTTATTAATTTTAGCTGATGTCAGTCTCATTATTTACAACATTTTTTAAGATCAAAAGTTGTATTTGTGAACATTTTTATTAACTAACATTAACAAAAGTCAATAAATGCTGTAAAATATATTGCCCATTGTTAGCTCATTTTAGTTAATGCATTAACTAATATTGTAAAGCGTTACTAAATTTTTATATGCACTAGTATCTAATAAATAGCTACTAACAAAACTACATCTAACCGAATACTTCAAATAGACACATACTAGGACCTGTGAAAATATATTAGTCACTGTTGGACAACTTACTAATAGTTATAAAATAAGTACTAATAACAGATATGGATTAAACATTATGATGGCTTAGCATAGTGCGATATGACAGAGATCTGTTTGAACTTGAATACTATTATGTAAGACGGTCGACACACTAACCGAGTCACTGTTGACACACTCAGGGTCTTCAGGATGCCAACCAGCCGTCTTCCCAACCAGACAAAGTAGGCTGGATCCGCAGGTTCAGCGGCAAAGGAATATTCAGGGAAATTTGGCGAAATCGCTTTGTGATGCTTAAAGGAGATCATCTGTTCATCTTTGAAAAAGAGGTGAGTTATGAAGACTATAATTATAATACATTTTCATAATGATTTCATGCTGTCAACCTCTCAGAAGTATATCATATCAACTACCCATTCAGATTTTAACATAAACAACAGAGATTACTGATCATGATCCTGTCCTTGATATAAAGGACATACTCTTGCAACATCAAAGTAATCCTTTTGACAAGCTATAATTTTCTGAAGGGTATTATGTAAACACTGAAAATTGAAACCCATTTGTGGCCTCAAATGAACCTGGTTAGTGGCTACAATCAATATTTCCCTGTGTCATGGATTTTGTGTCAGTACCACTACCAAAGATCCCTGAAGCTTCCTGAAGTTGCTTACAAATATTTAATTTCCGGTTCGATGTAGGAGCAACAAATCTTTATAATTGAATTATTTGCTCACTTGAAGCTCATGTGGAGGCATGGTTGTAATTTTCATGGAAGTGCAGCAGCTTGTTTCTGTCATTGCCTGTAGGCTTTCATCACTTTCACAGAGCCGTCAGATAACAGCATATCATTGAGGGAAACTGTACAGGGGTGCTGTGGTTTTCTCATTAAAGTGAAGTAATTGGTTTTAAGAGTTGAGAAAGCAGTTGCACATCCCTCATTCACACATCTGCTGTCTTTCGAATGAGCGACGTTATTTACATTAAAAGATTCAAAGCTCAGCTGCACCTCTCTCGCTCCCTGGAGATGTCCAGGGCGCTGAATCCAGTGTCACGCCATCATGTAAATAAACCACATGCAAATTGCTGCAACACTTCATTTAGATGTTGTATCCATGTGCTTTGTTCTGTCAGTGACACAAATAAGAAACAGATATGCTCTTCAAGTTCACCATGAACAGAAATATTAATGCAACTCTAAGATCTTTAGTCTTTATTGTTGTCTATTCACAGTCTTTACTGCTGGGTCACAGATTCAAATCAATGTCAGATTTAATTGAAAGTCTTTTTGCATTCTGTCTTTTTGCTAGTTTGTTTTTTAGAAATGAACTTGGAAACAATGAATGGAGGAAGAACAAAAGTCTATGCTTCAAAGAGACATCGATTTACATGTAGAGACCAAGTACACACACAAATGCATGTGGTGTTGCAGTGAAGTAGAATGAGTGTGGATGTTTCCTATTCATGTGGTGGATTATTCAAACATGAACTTTACAGAGACAGACCACATGGACATAAACTGGACCTGCTGGCATTGATGCAGTTGGCACCCTGAGTTAAGTGTTATGCTTTTGTAAAAAAAAAAAAAAAAATATATATATATATATATATATATATAAAACTTTAATATTAAAACTACTAAAGGAACATAAAAATTTAAATAATATATTTTAATGTATTACTAATTAATTTAATATATTTTATAAATGATTACTTTTATTTTAAAGATGAATTATTATGCATTTTTAAGGAGGAGCACAGAGTACAGAGATGGCTGTCAGGTCGGACACTTTGTGCTTTCCGTAGTGTGCTGAACCATTGTCATTCATGGTAGACCACATGATTTTTGCGTTGATTGTAGCAGAATAAGTGGATGCGATTGAAATTCCCATGTTTTGAATATCATATATTCAATATCAAGAAAAAACATGCAACACACGTTGTCCTTGTCATTACAGAAACTGACCAATGAGAATAAAATGTGTCGTCATCAACGCTTTCGCAGCCAATTTTGAGCAACTGCAGTGCCTGACCTTGGCGGCTGGTCTCGTTTTGCTCTCGCGGTACAATGATGGCACATCAGCTGCAGCGCCGATCAAAGTCAGACAAATTTTCTAACCAGAATGCATTGCTTTTGTCAGGTGGCAGCCAATCTTTGCGGTGCCGCATGAAGTCGAACAAGCCTATTATCAACTATTCAAGCCCCAATCAGCCAATCAGATCGCCTTATGTAAATACCCTAGCGCAGGTGCTAGCCAATTGCGTTTCAAGTCCCTTTAAGACAAGTCATTTCACTCGGTGGCCATCTTTGAAACGCCTCTCAGGCATCATGCAATCTCTTTGAATGGGGAAACATCAAATTCTCCAAAACTGTTCGCCAACCTTACGATTAAATTTCATATTTGAAATCACTAATGAAATCTAACAAAAACTGGCTCATAAATTTAGTTTCTAAACGCTCGAATCATAACAAAAAACTATTTTTCAGGCTGAATCAAGCTAATGCGCATGCACAGACCTAAATGCGCTTCTCCGAAGAGACGCATCTGACTGTTTCTATAGAAACCGGTGATTCTAACGGCCGCTGAAGTGATGCGATGACTTTACCAGTCGGCAAATGGCTCTTATTTAGAAGGCGGGATTTATTCCGCCATATTGCACGTTACACTTTCTCCCATTCAAAACAATACGAGTGACACGTCTTGTGTTATTCTATAGTCTTTGGTTTCATACAACACCGGAAAGTAATTTGATTTGCTGTTCTCTCTATGATGGTTGCATCAGCATCAAGCTTCAGACACGCACTCCGTCATGTGTCGACGCCCCGTTTGAATGCAGCTTAAAGTTGCTGTTTGAGCATTAAAAAGGTCTCCAAAGTTGCAAAGTCACTGCAAAGAGAGTTATTCTCTTTATCAGTGTCACTGCTTCTGAACTTCCTGAAACACCTCCATTGTAGTTTTGAGTTTTCTTCTGGGAACAAACACGTCACAATATTCCTCATTTAAATAATTCCCGCCCAATGAATATGCAAAGGGGCGGGGCCTGGTTGAGTTAGTTGTGTTGTGAAACACGTGGTTATGGTTCCCAAACACGCTCAATTTCCCAAACACGCTCAAAGCGACTGATCAGTCGCAACACACTGGTCCAGCTGACCAATCAGAGCACACTGCGCTTGTCAGAAGTAGGGGCTTCATAGAGACAGGAACTAAACAGAGCGTTACTGACAGACTGGGAAAAAACGTGCTGCAACAATGTCAAATATGTGGAAAAATATTGTGTTTTTTTTTCCATTTTCCACTGTCAACAGCACTTGAATTCCCAAAATATTTCAGTTTGGCAAACATGACATTATATTTTCACAAGATTCCCTAGGTATTCAGAGAAATTAAAGTCGTCAAAGGAGCCGCAAATCACATTAACATTCTGTACACCCATCTTCTAGCCCTGTGAATCATCCAACCAGTCAGACAAGCAAGGTTATTTTTATAGTATCAGAATACAATGTCAGCAGGTTGCATCAGTCTGAGTATGCGCGCTACAGGTCTGTCCGCTGGTGATCGCATGCCTTCAGGCTCTGTGTAGAGTTTGCTGTGGCTGTCTTAGTACTGATAGCGTTATGCACCGCTGCACTTGACTTTGCTTCAGTGCTCAAGGTAGCCCTGTTCTTGCCAGAATTATGTCACTTGACATAACTATTCAATTGATCTCACTCATGTAGCATAGTGAGACACACTTCATGCAACTCTAGTCGTAAAAGCTACGATCCTTTCTGATTCCCAAGTGAATTATTTGAAGTTTATACATGTAGACAGCTGAGCATCTATAACTGGGTTCAAAGTGCTTCTTTTCAAGCTCTCTTTCTATACATCTGGTGTAAATAATTGATGCTCTAGTCTAGTATTCACGGTATTGAGGCTGATCAGTCACGGTTGAGGGTGCATCTTGTGTGCAAATGGATCATATGTAAACATGTACGGAGGATTTACTCGTAAACAATGTGGATTCACAGATATGTCTGTAAATGTGTCAGTGTCTGTTTGAATTATGATATTTAACTTTGCATAACACTCATCTAATTGTCAGGGCAAAAGGCTGTTAGGTTTACTTGTGTTTATTTTAATTATGTCTATTTTAGGAAAATTGACCTCAAAATAATGCAGTCAACCAGATTACAGAACACACCGAACACGTGATTCGAGGGGATTCTGCAAATCTATTTTCCGCCTTTAATTCCAGCCAGTTCGTAGAAGTACAACTGGGCAAGTAATTGCAGTATTTACTTCATCTTTACTACACTGTACGGTCCTTACATCTTGAGACTGAGTTTACGCTCCAAGCAAAGCATCCGGATCCAGCTTTATAAAACTACCAATTCACAATGCCTTGAAAACCAGCTCTGTTCGTTTCAAAAGTGAATGTAATATTCATAGATGTACTCTTTACGAAGGCTGCATTTTAGTCCTTACATCTTGTTGTGGATGGAGTTACCTCCGTCAGAATGAAGATGGTGGGTTAGTGAGTTATTTTTGGAGGTGGTTAATCCAGAGATCAGGATGGCCCCCTGCCGGGAACGTGCTGTGCCAACAGTGGGGGAGTGAAATATTGATGTGGTGAAGAGAGGCCAGGCTCTTTTCCTCCAGGGGTCTTTTGCCCCATATTAGCATCACTAGTACGCTCTTTCTCAGAGTGTGCACTCACTCACATTTAAATGTGTGACCCCAGGAGGCCATCTGGAGGCATACGGTTACAAACATTACCTTTAGCCATATGTGGCATACGGGGGATTTTACCTAAATGCTGCTCTTTATCGTAAAGCTGGTTGCTTTGTGAACTATCTTAGCTTGACCCAATTTTAAGCAGAATATTGTAGAGTCATATTAACTAGAGATGTTATGAACAGGCTGGTTTGCTTGTGCTTGCTGTTTGGTGTGTGATCATGGATCACTTTGATCTTTGTACTTTAATCTCAAGCTCACTGACTCCAGATTCCTTTGTTGCGTATTTCCATTGCTATGGTGAATGCATGGTAACCATGCAGAACTCTGACCTAAAATGTCTACGTTTTTTGATCTGTGTGACATCACATGCATGCTAATATGTTTTTATGTTCGTCTCAGCAGAAACCCTTGTGACCCTCATTGTGGCTCTGTGGGATTTAAAGTCCCACTGTGGGTTTTTTCCCCCCTCAGGTTCAGTGAAATTTACCTCTTTTTCACCACAGTCATCTATAATGATGACTGACTTGCCTTAAAATGAAGCATTTTCACAGATGGGTCACTGGCTGAATGATTAGAGGAGGGGCTGAACTAACTGAAAACCGTTTGGAACATCTGTCTTGATTTCTGATGGAAAAGAACACAGTTCTTTTCCTTTTGTATTATTTGGCATGAATCGAGAATATGAGGCTTGGTTATGTATGCGTGTGGTTTGCGCTAGTCTTGAGGTTTCATTGTAAAATGTGAAACATAATCAAAAAATAATGCTCTTAAGCCTCATAATTCACATTGTGAGATATAAAGTCTCATTTGCATTGGCAATTTTGAGGTACAATATAACTCTCTGATATATACACTAGCTAGCTTTCAAAACTCATAATGTCATATTATAAAATGGTAAACCACAATTACATTACATTAATTAGCAGTTGTCAGATATAGTTGCAATTACAGTTACAAAATATAGCTGCAAGCAGCAATTATCAGGGTTCAAGCATTTTAAGGCCTTTAAGCACATGCGTAAAAAGGTATTATATTTTAATAAGTAAGCCTGTAACCATCTGAAAAGACCATTTACAGCCAATACAGGCAATTTACCATAGGAAATATATGGTTTTTAAAGCTTTTTAACAGTTATCACAGTTGAGCCAAAAACCTAGGACTAGTTTGCCAAAGGTAGTTTTTGAAATAATCTCCAATATTTAATGAACAAGTCGCTGGACAGAGGCGGTCCTAGAGGCAAAGATCCTCAGAATGAGGATTTCTACCATGTGGTATGAATTTCGTAGGTGTGTGTGAAAAATCGTGCGATACACGATCGTTTGTGTACGTGAAAAATGCGAAGGCGCCCCCCGGTGGCCGATTTCTTTCAAATTTCTCAAACAGGCTCAGCGAGTTTCATTCCGATCAGCCTCCTTTAACATTGTCTGATAGCTACTCAGACTTCATTGGCCGATGGCGGTCATGTTTTTTGAGATACCTCAGTGTACTCATATACAATCATGGCACCTCAGGCAAAGACACTGCATGCCAATTTTCAAGTCGATTGGACTAACGTTGAAGTAGTTATAGCCATTTTCATGTTTTTTTGCTATTATAGCGCCACCAAGTGGCCAGTCCCCGGGTCCTTTTTCATGCGACCACAGAATGAGCTCTTGCATAGGTGTGCTAAATTTGGTGAAAAACTCCATTCACGAGTTATAGCCTTTTTCGTAATGTTTTGGTGGCCCTTAGGGACCTTGAATCGAAATTTAAACTTTTTTTTTTTTTGATAATTATTGACAATAAGACTCGAAGAGTCTCGCTGTACTGGTTTGGTTCTGATTGGGCCAAAAACATAGGACTAGTTCACAAAAGTAGGTTTTAAAAAAAAATCTAAAATCCAGTCCAAAATACAAACAAAAAATCAAATCCGAAAATTTCGCAAGACACTTGAGCCTACGCCTAACGGTTCAGGAGTTATGAGCCATTTCATACTTTTGACCGCTGTAGCGCCCTCATCAGGCCGATCAGGGCGAGCCTTGGTGATGTTGTAGGCTGTGTGAGTACTACAAGCCCTCAAAGTTTCAAGTCTTTATGACTTACGGTTTGGTCTGCCTGATGACTTTTATGGGAGAATGCTGATCCTTGGAAAATGTAACAATTAAAATAGGGTTTCAGCACTACTCGCTTGAACCCCTAATAAACAAACAATTATGAGGAATAAAGTTACAATTACCTTTTAATGTTATACTTGAGGTGCTTCCATAGAGTAATAAGTTACTACAGAATTGATTTATAGCTGTATTTGTCCTTCATATATCCTTAAATAAGGGTACAGATGTTTTTGTAACTATTTGTAAAACAAATGTTGGTGTTTTGTTGAGTGTTCTGTCAGCATGGACTGATCTCACAGCAGTGTTCTGTTGAACATTAATTATTGCTATCCTTCGAGCTAAAATCAATATGTCCCAGTCCCACCATGAATCACTGTTGTCGACACAGTTGGCCTGGGAAAGCGCTGCTGATAATTTCAATTAATGTTAGCAATTGTTTATAGCTTCAGGCTTGTGTCTGTATGCTGATGCTCCTGCTCTTGTGTTCAGATGAAGAATAATGGGAAGACTCATGAAGTGTTTGACCTGGCACAGTACGAGCGCTCGGAGGAACTGCGAAAGGCCAAGAGCCACAGCAAGAAGAACCACAGTAAATTTACCCTGCTCCGCTGCCAACACCCTGGAAACAAGGTAAGGACTAAACACTATGACATTATGCATTGAAAAAATAGAGGTAAATTCAAATCGTGCCTGTTTTACTACAATGAGTTTAATCAGTTTTTAGGGTGTGTTCACAATTGGCAGGTTTGGTTCGATTAAAACGAACTCTGGTGCGATTGTTCTGTTAGTGCGGTTCATTTGAGTGAGTGCGAACGCTGCCATCTGAACCTTGGTGCGCACCAAACAAGCCGACCAAAACCCCTGAAAAGGTGGGTCTCAATCCGCTTCCAAATGAACTCTGGTGCAGTTCAACTGAAACATGAATGCAACACGGACCAAAGACATCTAAACGATGTCACCCTAAAAATGCTCAAGAATACTCTAGTTGCGATGTTGCCCATTACAGTTTGGTTCAGACGTCAGAACCATGTCTTCTTGCAGCAGATCTTTGTTTATGTGTGTGACAGAGGAATTTGTGGCACTGTTTTTACTCTTTTGCACATTTTATAAGCTCCTCGAGTTCTCGGCTGGTCAAAATACCATCATATATACACACATACAACTAGCGTATTTAGTCCAGCACACAGCATTATTTTGGATGTTTGGTAAGTTCTGATGCGAAATATACATCATAAAAGCTGTTTTATGTTTTGGATCTTTAGGTTCAGTGTTAAAAATGACAGTGAATGCTAAGTGAACCAAAAGTTCCAAGAGAACCAAACTACAATAGTAAACACACCCTTAATCTTTGTTTCTTGCTCAATAATCAGAAGCTGTGTCAGTCATCATCAGACTACTTTTTGATGAGGGGTCACAAACATGAAGATTTTGCCATAAGAAATTGATTCTTTCATAATAAGATAAAAAAAAAAACAGTTTTGGGGTTTTTCAAAGACCCTTAAAATGTATGTTTGAAAATTCTAAATACCATAATTATTCATTTAAAAAACTCTAATAGTTGATATTTTAATAAGTGCTTTTTCTTATTTAGAGTCCCAATCTTGTGTTTCTGGCTGTGAGTCCAGAGGAGAAGGAATCTTGGATCAATGTTTTAAATACAGCGATTACCAGAGCTAAGAATCGTGTCCTGGATGAGGTGAGCACAGACATTTCATATAGATGTGACCCTAAAAAGGAAAGATCTTTATTCATTCCTTGTTTTTAAATGCTCATCTTTTAGCTTTCCACTCCCACACTCATTCCTGTCATTAGTCAGTCTCAATCTGTATATATTTCTTTCTCTTTCATATTCTAGTGCTAACCCTCTTCCATTTCACTTTTAGATTTTTCTATCTTTTTATCATTATTTGGTTTTTGCACTTTTAGGATACTGGAAATGCTTTGTGCTATTTTTTTCACAAAAGCAGAAAATACAACTTTTAAAAAATTAAAAATATTTAGTCCTTCAACCATTATAGTACTTCAACCAATCAGATCAACGATCCGGGTGACGTACTTTTGCAGAGCGATGCAAAAACTCCAGACAGGTGTAGTTTGTATTGGTTTGTAGCATTGATCAGCAGTTTGCAGAAGCAGCAATGGCATCGAGCGATTTTTGCAGGTTGTGCAAAAAAACATGAAAGTGAGTAATATTTACACCCAGTCGAGTGATTTGTTTGCTAAACTAAAGAAGTCATTTAGCATCGTTGAGAGATGTTATAACCGCCCAGAGTCATAGAAAGAGCTCTGTACCCACCAATAACAAGCAAGGTGGATAAGCCAGTCTGTGATTGGCTCCCGCAAAAGTGTAACAGATGCAGCAGAAATGAATGTACGGGTTTCCAGACTGAGTTGCCGGGCGAAATCAAATCGCCGGCAGATCAGGCTGGGTTTACCCAATCTATAATGTTGCTGTTTGAGCTTAAAAAATCTCTTTATCTCTGTATCTATATCTATTCTCTATATCAGTGTGCACTGTCTCTGAACTCTCTGAAATGCATCGATTGTTGTCTCATGTCACTATATTCCTCATTTAAATAACTCCCACCCAAGGCATATGCAAAATAAAGGGGCGGGGCCTGGTTGAGTTAGTAGTGTGTTGAAACTTGCGGTTATAGTAAGGGGCGTGACATTTCCCAAACACGCTCAAAGTGGTTGACCAATCACAACTCACTGGTCCAGCTGACCAATCTGAGCATATTGTGCTTTTCAGAAGGGGGGGGGCTTTATAGAGACAGGAACTTACAGACTGGGAAGTAGACAGTCTTGTTTCCACTTGTAATTTCACTGCATTTCATATACCAGGAACCCACTTTAACATCATCTGTATATGGCACTTTCTATTTATAAATCTGCAAATTCGTTTTCACGCTAACAACTGCTGGATTAAACTGAGATGAATGTGAGACTAATTAACATCTTTTGTCATATAGGCCTTTTGTGTTGTGTAAATTAGAAACCAGATAAGGTTTCTGCTGAAAATTACTGTGTTAATACAGAGGTTTTTTTATATCTGCAGGTCACGATTGAGGAGGAGAGTCTTCTGGCTCACCCTACTCGCGATCGGGCCAAGATCCCACTTGGGCGGCGTTTGCCTACGCGGGGTCATCTCATGGCTGTGGTGGGTGGCATTCTTGTTTTGACATTGATTCCGTAGACTGTTGTTGTTTGTCTGTTCATACTGTTGTGCACCAGGGGAAATATACTGACTTCATGGCACTAGGTGGTTGTTCGCTGCAATAGTGATGAAACTTATATGCAGCTATTTATAACATGACTGCATAACAGAGAGGTAGTGCTGTCCAGAAATCTTTTCTGTTTAAAAGGTGCACTCTTATTTTTTCCTCAATTAAAAAGTTTTACACATAAAGAATAGTATAAGATGGGGTAAGATGTCCACACCACCTTTCATTTTTCATAGATGTTACTAAATCTCATCTCAACAAAATTATTGGTTATGCTCTTAGTAATTTTCTCAACAATTGTGAGAATTATTTAAAGGGATAGTTCACCCAAAAATGAAAATTTGATGTTTATCTGCTTACCCCCAGTGCATCCAAGATGTAGAGGACTTTTTTTCTTCAGTCGAACGCAAATTATGGTTGGGAACTTGAACAATAAGAGTCGAAAAAACTTCCATAGACAAATCCAAATGAAACCCTGCGGCTCGTGACGGCACATTGATGTCCTAAGACACAAAACGATCGGTTTGTGCGAGAAACCGAACAGTATTTATATCATTTTTTACCTCTAATACACCACTATGTCCAACTGCGTTCAGCTTCCGGCTAGTGAGGTCTGATCGCGCTCTGACAACAGAAGTGATGTCTCGTGTCATTGAAGTATATGGGCGAGACATCACTTCCGTCAACAGAACGCGTTTTTTGACCTCACTAACAGGAAGCTGAACGAAGTTGGACATAGTGGTGTATTAGAGGTAAAAATTATATAAATAATGTTCGGTTTCTCGCACAAACCGATCGTTTCGTGTCTTAGGACATTAATGTGTCGTAACGAGCCGCAGGTTTTAATTTTGATTTGTCTAAGCAAGTTTTATTTACTGTTATAGTTGAAGTTCCCAATCACTGCTATTATTTGACTGACAGACGGCAGCGGTTGCAGTTAAAAATCATAATTTGCATTCGACTGAAGAAAAAAAGTCACCTACATCTTGGATGCACTGGGGGTAAGCAGATAAACATCAAATTTTCATTTTTGGGTGAACTATCCTTTAAACTGAACAGTTTTAGGTTTATAATAATTATCTTTGAATTTATTTCATTTTGAGTTTGGGTTAGTAGATTTATCTGTCATTTTGCAACTAAAAAGTTCGTAAGGTTCGTAAGTTTTTTTTTATTCAGCAAGGATGCATTAAACTGATCAAAACTTACAGTAAACACTTTTAAATTGTTACAGTGAATTAATAAATGCTGTTTCTTTCTATTCATAAAAGAATCCTTAAAAAAATATATCACTGTTTCCATGAAATTATTAAGCAACATAACTGTTTTCAACATTGATAATAATAAGAAATGTTTCTTGAGCAACAACTCAGCATATTAGGATGTTTCTGAAGGATCATGTGACACTGAAGACTGATGGTGAAAATTCACCTTTGATCACAGGAATAAATTACATTTTAAAACGTATTAAAACAGAAATAAAGTATTTTTGATCAAATAAATGCAGCCTGTATGAGCATTAGAGACTTTCAAAGTCATTTAAATTCATACCGACCCAAAACTTTACAAGGGTATTGTATATTTAGATAAACTTAGTTCAGTATTTTAAATAAATAATTAAAATGATATCTGATGCATTTTACATATTGGGATCATATAACCACCTGAATACTGCTCACTTAATATTGGTGCATTTCTTTGAGGGTATTTGTAACCGAAAACTAATTCATGATTATTCATGATGCGATTCGTGGATCGATTCTGATATTTTCCAAATGCACCGCAAATCGATTCGGAGCTTAGTTTTTTAACAGCAGATGGCGCTTTAAGCTAGTTATTAACCGCATAATCAAATGCTCATGAAGAAGAGCGCTTGTGTGTTTGGCTGAGTCTAAGAATGTATTTGCACCTCAGAATGCTTTTATGATGCAAGATTAATGTAAGCAGCCCACTGCAAACACCCTTTTCCAAACTTTATGAATGATTATTTTATTGAAGGTTCAAGTGGTCTGTTTAAGAAATTGGAAGGAAGCAGAATACAGCTGTTTCTAAAGCATGCAGTGCCATCTGCTGTTAAAAACTAAACTCAGAATCGATTGGAGAGAGAATCGTGATGCATGCGGAAATGATCAGAATCCATCCAGAATCATTTCTCGATTCGCGATGCATTGATATATTGTTCCAGCCATACTGCATTCATGCTGCTAGGTGTCAAGATACTGGCATATCCACCAGAAAAACATAAAATGGTATTAAATGTTTTCTTCTTGTAGGCCTCTGCCTCCTCTGATGGAATGCTGATGCTGGACTTGGTGAATGAGGAAGATGCTGGTATGCTCGATGACGATCAGGATGAGTGGTTGAAGGACCATCGGGTCAACTTGGATAAACTGGCTCCTGGCCGTCGCCGCGCTGGTACCGATGTATCCAGGCCGCCGTCCTCCGTTACAGAGGCCAAGGTGAAAACCAGCAGCTTGCCACGCAGGACAGAGTTCTCCTGGAGCAATGAAAACCAGCCTCAGACACCTCAAAGTGAGAAGAAGTTAGCTCAGGGCCGTAACCGATGTGCTTCCATGGATGACGCTCTGTCCCGAGGAGAGCGAAAACCAACTAGAAGGAATGGGCACCAGGCGACGCTGGCCCAGAGTCCCACAGGCCACCTGCAGGATCTGATCACCCAGCGGCTGCAGAGGACTCAAGAGCTACTCGCTGAGATTCAAGAACAGGAACCCCATCGGGGCAGGATGGGATCTTACCCCTACCTGAGAGGCATTGACTCCCCCCGTCTCCGCCATCTCAAGGGCTCTGACTCGCCACACTCCAAGGGCTCAAGCTCTCATAGTTCACCTCACAGCAAAGGCACAGACTCACCGTCAGTGAGGGCGAAAGATTCACCTAGTTCCAAAGGGAAAGAATCGCCACATGTGAAATCAAAAGACTCGCCCCGTTTTAAGTTGTCCAAATCCCCTCATTCCAAAGACTCACTTCGCTCAAAGAGCTTCGATTCACCTGATTCAAAAGAATCAATTTCACCTCAAATGAAATGCATCGATCTGACCCACATCAAAGGTTCAGACTCGCCTCTGTCCACTGGCTCAAATTCACCCCATATGAAGTCGACAGACGGTGCTTTTTTTCGAATCTCTAACTCACCCTATTTCAAAAGCATGAAGGGTACTGATTCTCCTCTCAGTGAGGCTTTGGACTGGGACAGCAGGAGGGCGGCAGCTGAACGGCTCTTACAAGAGGCCATTTCCTCCTGGCGAGAAGCTAGAGAGGTTTTGGCTGAGGTAAAGGAGTTGCAAGCCAGGCAGCAGCGGGCAGAGCACAGTAAAACTAGAACACCCACAACACCCTCAAAGAACAGAAAACAGAAAAGCCCCTGATCAAATCTTTAGTCAGTCATAATATTTGAATGCAAGGAATGAGAACAATATGTGGAACTTTCTGTTTCACCCACAGTGTTCTGTTTTATCTCACAGTCTATTGTTTATATATTAACTGTTGTTCCTCTGACACCTCAACCCTTTGTCTTTGCACTTTGAACTACTGTATTTTTACTTGTGACTTCACTTTCAAGGCTGTAGTATTTCTGTTGGCACTGGTAATATGTAATGTTAATCATGATTAAAGTGGTTTATGGTTCACTTTTTGCAAAAACAGCTCAGGTAAAAAGAGAGGGCAATGTTGGGATTTGTGTGGAAAAGATTGTTTCAGGTAAAAGTGGGAACACTAACAGTTTTTGGCAAGTCTATCCTGCTCCCCAATATCAGGTGGGTCAATCATAATTTGCATTTCAAAAGATATTTGTAGAATATCCCCCCCTCAAAATGCACAAATTTTAAAAATAAAATGCTTTTTTCTTGCTATACCTTAGTTTTTATTTGATGGAGTTTGAGTATCTAATAACTAACTAGTGCAGTAAGTGTTGTTGATAAAAGTATACTGTTGAAAAAACCAGCATATGCTGGTTAGGTATGTTTTGAAGCATGGAAGCTGGTTTATGCTGGACCTTAGCAGGTCATGAGCTGGTTTAAACTGGTCAAGTGCTGGTCCTAAGCCACTAGCTCCAGCTCATGACCAGCACTTGGCCAGCTTAAACCAGCCAAGGACCAGCATAAACCAGCTCAAACTAGCTTCCATGCTTCAAAACGTACCTAACCAGCATATTCAGGGTTTTTCAACAGATAACAATATCGAATTGACAGCTTGTGAACTGCAATGTTCTTGATTCGATTCCAATTCATTTTGTCCATTTTGCTTACATATTGTTAGATATAGAAATAAATAAGTAAAATGAACAGGGCAGTATTTTAGGATGAGTAAAAATTCACTTGACTCATAAGAGTCATTCGTTTTCGATTCAAGAATTGGGCTACATTGGTATATCCCTGCATGCATCCCAATGTGCATACTATCCACCTTATCTGCCCTAAATAATATTGAAAATTACTAGTCACATACTATTTAGGATGGATAGTTTGCACATTGAGACGCAGCCACGCAGGCTGTTTCTGATTCACAAGAGTCATTTGTTAGTGAATCGGTTTGGTCCCCAGACAGCAACATAGTGTGGCCCAGATCTGGCCCACATCTGGTCCATGTGGACTACATGCTGACCGGATGTGGGCCGGATCTGGGCCAACTCTATGTTGCTGTCAGGGTCGCATTGTATGTTCGTTATCGCGTGCAGGAGGAGAACTCTGAGAAATATGTTTCCCGCCATTATTTAGCGGTCTTCTACGAAGTCACAACTCGGATAAAATATTATGTATTTTTGAATATTAGTCTTTCAAAACAGTGAACTGCTTTTTTTAGTATGAACACAAAGAATTGGAGTCATTCACAGTGCTGCCAATTTAGCGATTTTGTCGCTAGATTCCCCGCTCCTTTTGAGATTTTTTTGAAAAGCCTAGCGACAAATCTATCAACTTCTTGGACAAACCTTATCTAGACTCTGTGACTCGCCCACTGATCTATATTTATATTAATAAAGATTAGTGGACTCGCCAGTATGACGTCATTTAACGACCAGTTTTAACTACTTTCAACTGAAAGCAATTGGCAACACTAGCACTGTTGGAACTCCTCTTGTCCAGTCAAATTACTATTAACCTGAACAAAATGTTCCCTATATACTATGTTTTCATTTAACAATGATAATATAGCAAAATTAGATTATTAATTATACAAAATTAGTCAAAAAGACAGCACAATAACACTATTTTTCTTTTTACAATCACACAAATGTATCCACATGCCTCAGAAACAAGCTCTGTTGCTCGGAGAATCTAGCCAGTTACTGCTCTTACACTTGAATTGCATCACTCTGAGATTCATTTTTCATAAAGCAGGTTGACCCCCTCATTTTAGAGGCCTGGTGTTGTTTTGAATAATTACAGTACTGAATTTAATGAAAGAATACCTATGAATGGGATACATTGTGGTTGGAAGAAGCTGCTTATTAACATCTTTTGACTGTCTGGAGGAATAGTAATTATGAGGTCATAATTACAGGCCTAATCATCAGTTACTGATATGAGCTCAAATCAGGTGGGTGGGTGAACAGAGTCAACAAATGCCCCTATACTCAGTGCACTTTTGTGAACTGCATCTACGTTTATTATTGCAGCAGACATGGCTCCACATGATTACAGTTTTTATTAGGAAACACAAGTACCCATTAGATTATGACTGTTCTGAAAGCCCAGAGTTTTAGCCATATTAGATGACAAAATGAGCATAAATCATAGGCCACTAAATTAATTATGACTGTAATCTAGGCCACAGCTATCCAAAGCAGGCTTGAGTTAAGCATGCCAAGCTTAACATGCAAAGCTTATTCACACTGCAAAAACGTACAGCTAATTAAATTTGGTTTAAGGCCAAGTGAGGTCTAGCAGAAATCGTAGCGTACAGCTTTTAACCTCGTCGCCCCATCTCACATTTTCTTTAACATTTTAAGACTTTTACTGATCCAGTATAAAAGGATGGCAGATGATTATTCTGATCAAGTGACAACTAAAATTGTTGTATTTTAATATATTTTAAATGTAACATATTCCTGTGATAGCAAAGCTGAATTTTCAGCAGCCTTTGTGTCACATGATCCTTCAGAAAACATTCAAATAATGTGGTGATGATAATAACAATAATTATATTAAATGCAGCAAATGCATGCAGCACATACTTTACAGTAGGGTAGCACATCTGTTCAGTGATGCATCTAATGCATTCAGATGCATCAGCCTACGTAAGAGCCTGTATACACTTTACATGTTAGTATTCATAGTGTACTCAAGTGAAACATCACTGACACACTTTAGGGTATGATACAAAACTGAGTCATCCTGTTGGCCCAGTTCCAATCCATGATGAATCCAGTTCTTTGTGTGGAGCTTCAAAATCTTATCATCAGGATCTGTGGCATGGCGAATGCAAAAATGTTATTATACAGGGAAACTAATGTTTAAAATAACCCTGTTGCAAATATTTCTGACATGCAGTATTCTTAACTTCATGTTGCAATATTTTTCTTCATTGTATAATATAAAGCAATGCAATTTTTTGCCTCACAACAATTGACTGGCAAATCTAATCAAGAAGAACTACTTAAGAAACATATTTTCTAAAGCGTATGCTGAACTGGTTCTGCTGCATGACTAGAATAAATGATTTATATCCCACTCCCCTCTGTTTCTCACTTCTCACCATCCTTAATAAGCTCTGGGGCCTGCGAGGATCAGCACTACATTTCCTCAAAAAAAATTGCATCAAACATGACATGTAGGATAGGACGGGTATACATTTTAAGGACCGCTTTGCTTTCACATTTATTTTTTATGGGATTAATGCTGAAATTCTTGCAGAAGTGTCCTGAAGGGTTATTCTGTATGCAGGGCTTGAACTCGAGTGGATGATCGGCAACACCTGATTCACACTGAGGCAACCGATTCATCTGGGCCAATGAGAGCGTAGGGCTGTTGCTTTGTGACTCATTAGCCTTGCAGCATCTGGTTTTGCTGTGCTTCTACGGATTCAAATAGATTAATAGAGACATCCCAGAGACGTCATTCTTGGGTTTGAAGCCTGAAGCTAAATAGTTATAGCCTTGCTCTCCCTAAAATTGTATTTCTGCATTTGAGAAAGGCTTAGAAAGAATGGTTGTTAAATGTGACCTATATTCACAAATAGATCAGACACAACACATCACAGTGGGGGACTCATATGGTGTGTATATCTTGTTCAGTTGTTTAATAGGTATGATGTTTGCTCAATTAATCAAATCATTAAGGTGGCACTGATGAATTTAGGTTAATTTACATATTTAGGTATTAATATATCAGTGCACTATAGAGGACAAACCCACATTTAGCAGGCTACATTGTCATTCTTAAAATAATGTTTTATCAGTGGCAGTGCTGGGTATTCACTAGCGCTAATTAAACGTCTGTTTCTGTCACTGATTTCAGCCCTCTGAACCCGAAAATAGTTATTTTAGCTGAAAATTTCGATAGCTGATACCCTAGTATCCACCTTATTTTGCAAAGTGGAAGTAATCTAAGTTATTTTCTGTGAATGTGCGAGACTTCTGATTCATTAGCTGCTTCAGATAAATAACAGTGCAGTAAATGGAAAAACTGTTTGCGCTCCATCCAGTGTGTTTTTGATCACGACCATACATTAAAATAAGATAATATAAGAAATACTATTTTGCAATATCAAACAGCATAATGCACTGGTTTGTACAGGTAAAATAATTGATGACACCGGGAGCCTCGCACATTCAAATTTACGGAGCCCTGCACATGGCGTGCAAGAAAAAAAGTAAATCGTGCACACTATTTAATAATCTGTTCCCTTGATTTTCTAAATTGTGCGCACAATTTACTATTTTGTTCTCTTGATTTGCTAAATCATGCACACGATTTACTAATTTATTCCTTTGATTTACTAAATGGTGCGCACAATTTACTATTTTGTTCCCTTGATTTGCTAAATCATGCACACAATTTACTAATTCGTTCCCTCGATTTGCTAAATCATGCGCATGATTTACTAATTTATTCCCTTGATTTACTAAATTGTGCGCACAATTTACTATTTTGTTCCCTTGATTTGCTAAATCATGCACACAATTTACTAATTCGTTCCCTCGATTTGCTAAATCATGCGCATGATTTACTAATTTATTCCCTTGATTTACTAAATGGTGCGCACAATTTACTATTTTGTTCCCTCGATTTGCTAAATTGTGCACGATTTACTAATTAATTCCCTTGATTTGCTAAATCATGCGCACGATTTACTAATTTATTCCCTTGATTTACTAAATTGTGCGCACAATTTACTATTTTGTTCCCTTGATTTGCTAAATCATGCACACAATTTACTAATTCGTTCCCTCGATTTGCTAAATCATGCGCATGATTTACTAATTTATTCCCTTGATTTACTAAATTGTGCGCACAATTTACTATTTTGTTCCCTTGATTTGCTAAATCATGCACACAATTTACTAATTCGTTCCCTCGATTTGCTAAATCATGCGCATGATTTACTAATTTATTCCCTTGATTTACTAAATTGTGCGCACAATTTACTATTTTGTTCCCTTTGATTTGCTAAATCATGCACACGATTTACTAATTCGTTCCCTCGATTTGCTAAATCATGCGCATGATTTACTAATTTATTCCCTTGATTTACTAAATTGTGCGTACAATTTACTATTTTGTTCCCTCGATTTGCTAAATCATGCGCACGATTTACTAATTTATTCCTTTGATTTACTAAATCGTGCGCACAATTTACTATTTTGTTCCCTCGATTTGCTAAATCGTGCACGATTTACTAATTCATTCCCTCGATTTGCTAAATCATGCGCACAATTTACTAATTTATTACCTTGATTTACTAAATTGTGCGTACAATTTACTATATTGTTCCCTTTGATTTGCTAAATCATGCGCACGATTTACTAATTTATTCCCTTGATTTACTAAATTGTGCGTACAATTTACTATTTTGTTCCCTCGATTTGCTAAATCATGCGCACGATTTACTAATTTATTCCTTTGATTTACTAAATCGTGCGCACAATTTACTATTTTGTTCCCTCGATTTGCTAAATCGTGCACGATTTACTAATTCATTCCCTCGATTTGCTAAATCATGCGCACAATTTACTAATTTATTACCTTGATTTACTAAATTGTGCGCACAATTTACTATTTTGTTCCCTCGATTTGCTAAATCATGCACGATTAATTTGTTCCCTCGATTTGCTAAATCATGCGCACGATTTACTAATTTATTCCCTTGATTTACTAAATTGTGCACACAATTTACTATTTTGTTCCCTCGATTTGCTAAATCATGCACACGATTTACTAATTTATTCCTTTGATTTACTAAATCGTGTGCACAATTTACTATTTTGTTCCCTTGGTTTACTAAATCATGCGCACGATTTACTAATTTATTCCTTTGATTTACTAAATCGTGCGCAGTTTACTATTTTGTTCCCTTGGTTTACTAAATCATGCGCACGATTTACTAATTTATTACCTTGATTTACTAAATTGTGCGCACAATTTACTATTTTGTTCCCTCGATTTACTAAATCATGCGCACGATTTACTAATTTATTCCCTTGATTTACTAAATTGTGCGCACAATTTACTATTTTGTTCCCTCGATTTACTAAATCATGCGCACAATTTACTAATTTATTCACTTGATTTACTAAATTGTGCGCACAATTTACTATTTTGTTCCCTCGATTTGCTAAATCATGCACACAATTTACTAATTCATTCCTTTGATTTACTAAATCGTGCGCAGTTTACTATTTTGTTCCCTTGGTTTACTAAATCATGCGCACGATTTACTAATTTATTACCTTGATTTACTAAATTGTGCGCACAATTTACTATTTTGTTCCCTCGATTTACTAAATCATGCGCACGATTTACTAATTTATAACCTTGATTTACTAAATTGTGCTCACAATTTACTATTTTGTTCCCTCGATTTACTAAATCATGCGCACGATTTACTAATTTATTCCCTTGATTTACTGAATTGTGTGCACAATTTACTATTTTTTAATCGTGCGAAATTCGTTCCCTCGATTTGCTAAATCAAGCACAAGATTTACTAAGAGTTTAGAGTATTAGCAGACTGTTAGGTTAGGAAAATAAAATGACATACTTGCAAAAGTCAGTTGAATGTCTGTTTGGTAGCATCAAAATGAAGTGTTAGCAGATATTAAGCAGATAATCTACTAATACGCTAATGAGAGTTAGTTGACATGTAGTTGCAAAGTTACTTATAGTTAGTAGAATGTCTAAAGTGGATAAAAGTTTTGCCAAAAACAATATGGGATTTTGAATAAATATGTCACTATTGATCTTGAACTGGTACATTTATAATAAATACAACAAAACACCTCAGCTACAGAGCCCCTAAAGGGACATTAAAGTTTTGCGTTCCTAGAGAAACTTTGCGTTTAAACAAAAATTTGTTGTGTTCTTTGCGAGCGAACGCAAAGTTTCTCAGAGAACGCAAAAGCATTGAAAAATATTTTTTCCTCCCATCGCATATTTTTTCTCTTCATACATGTCCCTTTAGGACCTCTGTACGGCGACTGACATAACAGACTAAAGCATTGTACAGAGAATCGAATCGTGAATTTTTTTATGTTCATTTACATGAACTGTCTGAATGATCCAATTCACTAGGACTTTCCGACGTTAAAAATGAAAGACGGGACCTTTAAGCATGAACCGATTCACTAGAATGAATCAGATTTTCTGCGTTACAAATGTGAGCAAAAGAAAGGACAGTTTAGATGAGAACTGTATGCACGACTTCTCCAATCATTTAGTCTGCTGAAACCCCACCCCTTTTTTAAACAAAGCCTTTGTTGCATATTGGTGAAGATAGTAGAGGTGTTTTCTTCTCAAAATCCAATCAACAGCAGATGCCAAAAAAACAATCCTTTGTTGATAATCCCTTTCACAATCCATCACAATACTGAAGAAAAGATCTTTTGCTACTTCCATTTCATCACAACCTTAAGTTCGGTCGTCTTACATCACACCTTTTTTATATATAACTGAACTAATGTCACGCTACTAAAAGCATTGCAACCTTCAGTTAGTTACTCGCCAACACTGCTGTTCACAAAGTGATTTAAAAACTATGACTAATGTCACATGAATACATTCTCAAGCACAGGCATGCACCAATAACCCCTAGCAGATTTTCAGTCTGCTAAAAATATACGTCTCGGACACCGGTTTTATTTCCAGTTCCAAATTACATCTCTGTTTCCACCTTTCAACAATAACATTGCTTCCTCCTTTTGAGAGAGGATTTTCCCCAGTGTGAGCATTGTGCGGATGCTAGCAACAGAGCTAAAAATACATGCAGTTTTACTAATACCACATGATAAAACACAAACACTATATAGCGCTCTGGGAGAGCAAAGGCCCAAACCTAATGTGTCATTTCTTTCAGACCAGCGCACATTGCACATGGCCACTTATAAAAATAACATGACAACAGAGAGCTTTTAGAGAGATGCTGGGTTTTGCATATTTAAAGGATGAGCCACGCCGCATGTAAACACTCGGACAGTCAACTCTGAGGGGTTAACGCAAAAGTTACTCTTTTCAGGATACTGGTCTCTTTATACCTTGATCAAATAGTTTAACATGCAATTGAATATTTCAATTTCTAGTTGGCTTTTATCTTATTTTGCATTAATGAACAACGTTTTTGCTGTACATCCCCTTTAATAATTCACATCCTCTTAAACACTTCTCTAGATAAAAAGTAAAGGAGATTCAGCAATAATTGCAGGCTGTGCTTCTGATCACTCGAACCGTGGGTTCAAAACAGCTGGTGCTGTGTGCCCTCTCATGTTTAATTCATGAAGCGCACTGTACTGATGATTATAGCTTTGTAAAGACCCTAAATTAGTGATCATGTGTTAATGAATATGCTTCCTGGTAGTTCAGTGTCTTCATATCCGCTCAGTTTCTCTCTCTATGACCACCATTCAAGTGGTGGCAGTTTGCTAACTCAATGAAAATGACTTTAGCCCCATGAGTTTGATGAAATAATGATCGATTGATCACTCTACAGATGACTTATGGGGTTTGATGACAGAGTAACACAACTGTTTACAGTCACCTGCATTCTTCTGGGACATCTGGGCCAAAGTATTTCATGACCAAATTAATTTAAGTAATATTTAGGTATATAAACATGCTTATCTTTGCTAAACACTTTAATCATTGTATTTTTGTTGCCAAAAATGTGAATGTGTCTCTATCGATCTTGAACAGGTACATTTACACTAAATTCAGCAACTGATATAACGGAGTCGAAAGCATTGTACATGAACTCGAGTTGCGATTAAAAAAAAGAATTCACAAGAACCCTCGGAATGAACCGATTCACTATAGAGCGAGGACCGTTTAGATTAAAACGAGTCATTAGAATGAATCTGGCTTTTGAACCCTACAAATGTGAGAAAAAAAGGACAGTTTAGGTGAGCGAGTTTTATTATTCTGTCAGTTTTAAAGGGTTAGTTCACCCAAAAATGAAAAAAATGTCATAAATTACGAACCCTCATGTCGTTATACACCCGTAAGACACAAATTAAGATATTTTTTAAGTGAGGCCTGCATAGCCAGCAAGATAATTTCCTTTTTCAATGCACAGAAAGCTACTAAAAACATATTTAAATCAGTTCATGTGACTACAGTAGTTCAACCTTAATATTATAAAGTGATGAGAATACTTTTGTGCGCCAAAAAAAAAAAAAAAAAAATAGCGACTTTATTCAACAATATCTATGGGTGATTTCAAAACACTGCTTCATGAAGCTTCGAAGCTTAAAGGGTTAACGTTAGTTCATCCAAAAATGAAAATAATGTCATTTATTACTCATCCTCCACACCCGTAAGACCTTCGTTAATCTTCAGAACGCAAATTAAGGTATTTTAGTTGAAATCCGATGGCTCATCTAGGCCTCCATAGCCAGCAATGACATTTCCTCTCTCAAGATCCATTAATGTACTAAAAACATATTTAAATCAGTTCATGTGAGCACAGTGGTTCAATATTAATATTATAAAGCAATGAGAATATTTTTGGTGCACCAAAAAAAACATTATTTAGTGATGGCTGATTTCAAAACACGGAGCGTTATGAATCTTTTGTGTCGAATCCGCGGTTCGGAGCGCCAAAGTCACGTGATTTCAGCAGTTTGACACGCGATCTGAATCATGATTTGACACAAAAGATTCATAACGCTCCGAAGCTTAATGAAGCAGTGTTTTGAAATCGGCCATCACTAGATATTGTTGAATAAAGTCGTTTTTCTTTTTGCACACAAAAAAAGTTTTTATCAAAAATATCTTAATTTGTGTTCCGAAGATGAATGAAGGTCTTACGGGTGTGGAACGGCATGAGGGTGAGTAATAAAAGATAATAAAAGAGACCCTTTAAATGCATGTTATAGATCTTATTGTGAACGATTCATCCTTGTATGTTCATTTAAAAACAAACAAACAAAACTTTTTGACTAAGTAATTTTTTAATTTGGCAAAACGCCATAACTGGATCTAAACTATGAAAACTGTGACGTATGGAAAAACAAATTTTACAAATCAAAGTCTGCCTCAGATTACAACGGTTTTTCCATAAATGTAGGTTACTTCTCAAAGTACAGATTAGAGGATTCAAATTTCTGTTGGTTGAGTGTGTAGGCCTAATGTATTTGCACGCCACTCATCTTTTCATTCACTCACCTCGGGCCTCCTAGGGATTTTGTGGCTTTGTGGGTGTAAGGCATATATAAAGCATTGGTAATATAAAAGTTCCCCCTCAGAGCAATAAAGATTTTGTGTCACAACAAAAGCTAAATGGCTACTCATCATAACTGCTCACCAATCTTGGTTATTCACTGCATTGACTCCATATAAGGCTTACAGAGGCTCGGGTTTTCTGATTGGACGGCTGCAGCTCATCAGCTGCTGTGGGGGTTGAGGCAGACTGTACATGGATGAGCTTTAGGCCTTGTGTGTGTGTGTGTTTGTGTGTGTGTGTGTAGTTTCATCTAAGCTGTAATGTACATGAGCACAGCTGAAGCATTCTGTGTTGAAATACTCTTTTCGTGTGGTGTCTAAAAATACACTACATCACAAACAGACTCTACAGTCATGAAACAAACGTGGGTTGCTCTTGAAATTGAAAGAAAAAAAAACTAAAATACAAAGATTTTGTTAACTGACCTTTCCTTAGCTTTATCTATAGTCTTGAACTATGTTCACAGGAATATATTAACATGGTTGAAGCTTCTTAAAGCCTCCTGAGCTATTGGGACGTGATGGTAATGTGGGGATGATTTTGTGCCTGAAATAAAACATGTATTACTAGTAAATTAGCTCCCTCAAGTGGTCTAACAGCCATGTTACAGTGCATGTTTGGATGTCAGTTCAGAATAATAAAAATACCATTCATTGAACACAATGACACTTTATGTGGCATTTTATCATATAATATTGGGCAAATTGTCAAAATGCCATTAAACAGGCTATTATTGGCTTTTCAGAATTATGAAACATGATACAATTAATGAAACCAAAACCACTGTTTTGACCAACACAAAATACAATTAATAAGTTGTATAAATGTATAAGTGAGAACACATTTCTGGGTAAACAAACATTTAATAGAGTTAATTTCAGCTAGGTGTAAACTAAGTCTTTCTCCAGAGAAGAGCAGATAAAGAACGCAACACAATAAAAGGGAATGAGAAAATAATGTGGAAAATAAATAATCTTCTGTGAATGGTATGAATTCTTAAACAAGAGATGAATCATGGACCAAACATATTTTAATTTCTTAATAAAATTAAAAAACTTTGATGTGCGATATTATCCATGCTGACAGGTTTGAAAGTTCATGTAACATTCTGGTCTCAAATAAAAAATTTTTTTTTTTCAGTAACCAATGTTCTATTTAGAAGATCAATATTCAAGTTCTATTTAGAAGATCATTGCATTCACTGCTATTGATTTATATGAACATAAATTGTAAGTTGCATGCAATATAAATATGCTTTAAATATTCCTGTCAAAGTACAGTATCATTAAATTTCATTAATATTTCTTATTACTAATAATCACCTGTAGTGAAACACTCACTTGTCAAATCTGTGAATAATTAATGAGCATCACAGTGACTCCACCCTTCCAGTGATACAGATGTATTCCTATTGGCTGGATGGAGAACGCTTCACTCCTGATTAATTGATGAGGCCTCTGGTAACTCTGTCTGTTGATCACATGACACACCCATTTTCTTCTATGCTCTGCTGCTTAAAGTTTGTGTAACTCATAAATGATAAATGGTCCATGTACAAGGCTTTGCAGATGGCAGTGTAGTATAAAATTGAAGTTCGCAGGCTCTTTCTAAGTTTGTGGAGCTCGTGCCTCAAGCTAAATAAAGTTGTCAAGTTACACTTGAGCTAGGATTTGTGTAATTATATTAAAAATCCTTCTATTTACTCGACCTATTCTGCATTGCTGGTATTTTTTCTTCTTTGAAGAACACAAAATTAAAACATTTTCTAAACCACAAGGACATTACGGTGAAAGGTTTTTCCTTTATTTTCCACATCAAACTTACATCAGGCTGCATTCATTGAAAGGGTTTTTATAAATCTTTCAAATTCATCTAAAAATGATTGAAACATCACTGCCATTTTTATCAGGACACATTTTTCCTATCATCAATTTTGGAGACATTAAAAACAGTGCTTCCGCACCCATATACGAGGCTTCCAGACGGCTCTCATTTTGAGAAAATCCAAAATTTTGTAATCAAATTACAGAAATCTTTAGCAGACAAAAGTCCATCTTTGAACATAACATCCCATGGAGTTATGCCATTTTAATAATCAAAAGGACAAGTCACTCATTCATTACAACTAACTCAAGAGGAGCTCATAATTGGACAAAGGAGCTTGCAAACTTAAAAACAAAAAAAAGAGACACAAAACACTCTAAACCCAGTAAAACAAAACATCAAAATCCAACAACTAAAATCCTTTTTAGAGGTTTATAGCCCATAAAACCCCAAACACAACACTCACACAACAACCAAGTATTGAAATTTAAACAGGTGACCTGTGTGTATGTAAGTCCTTTGACGTGATTTGTATTAAAACAACTGACCAAACAGATTAATTAAAAAAAGAAAAGGAAAATAAAACCTGTTGAAACAGATACTATATACATATTGCCATACGAACATCAGATTAAAGGTATTACTCTGTAAAATACCTCAACAAAAGGTAGAAACTAACCTGTTTCCACAGCAAGACAAAGGTAGAAAGGTACTCTAGGGTACTGTTTAATCCAACAAAGCTGTTAAACCTGAACATGAGAAATTTCCAGCAATGGCATTTCTCTTAAGAACAAACAAATCTTGATTTTATCGTCTAAGATGTCAAAAATAGGTGACTTCTGCATAAAACGTGAGAAAGGGCAAACTGCTCACATAATTGAACTCTTTATTAAAAAACTACTTGGAGATTAAAATTCAATTTGCCAACCTACAGCTCGACTCCCGATCTTTGCTCAATTTACATCACATTTACATACATCACACTTTAAAATTCGCGAGATCACATACCATCTGGTCTGCCTACATGAGCCTGATCTACCAGAAAAGCTTAATCAAGTGGAGACCATCCCATATAAAGAGTGTGACAAGATCCTTGGCAGCGATTGGTTGATCCAAGAACAAAAGGGTTCACGGTTGGAGATGATTGGCTTGCTGCTCTGTGGTGGGCTGAGAATGAGACCTGGAGAGGTAGATGAGGAGCAGGAAACACTCTGCCTCCTCACAGAGGTCTTGGGGAGCTGGAGTTTATGGATTTGCCATCTCCTCTCAGTGGTGAAAGCCTAGCGCTGTCTCGAACGGGCCGTCCAACAGCTTATTTACAATCGGGAAATCTCAAACCCGCGCCCACCCCAATTTACATGTTGGGAATTAACTTGGAATGGCTATAAATGAATTGTCAATAAACCCCTTTTATATAGTGTAATATATAATGTATTTATAAAAGAAAACACTTAGCCTCTACAGTGATTTATCTATGGTTTACAAAGAGAAAAACAATCTGCAAGATCACGGTCTTTTTCAGGGTTGATCTACAGCTTGGATATTGTTTCTAAGAAGTCAAACAAAGGGTTAGTCGTCGTCTTCGTCGTCATCTTCGCCCTCATCCTCTGCGTCCCTCTTTCGTTTCTCTCCTCGAACGCCGGCCTCCTCTTCTGCACAGAACAAATTTCAGTCATTAAAGAACAGTTCGACACAAAAGCGTCAATTTTAAGATGCTTGGTAGCATTAATGCTTACCCTCTCCTTCCTCCTCTTCCTCTTCTACGTAGTCGTCATCATCTTCCTCGTCCTGTTACAGAAGGAATCCGTTGTTATTAAGAGGTAAAGTTTTCAGAAACTCATTGCGAATGTTAGAAACACGTGAAAGCTACATCACCTGGATGTCCTCTTTCATTAGATAGGACAGCCCAACTTCTCCACCCTCTGAGCCTTCCTCATCCTCCTCCTCTTCCTCATACTCCCCGAGCTGCCCTGCTCCTTCTTCGCCATCCTCATCATCATCTGCGTAATAGTTCAAGAAATAATGACTTGATTTAGCATGCTTTTATGTATGGTTAAGCATAATTATCTGTGTGATCAAACTCATGGTTCTTACCATCATCATCAGCCTCCGAGTCTGGAGCTTCATTGTCTTCTGCGTCAAAGCCATCCAGGTATGTGACCTGAGGCAGAAGCTCAAAGATGCTTTCCCTGTAGTCCTCCAACGTGGTGATCTCACAGTTGAACAGGTCCAAACTCTTCAGGTTCTTTAGGTTTTGCTGAGGATTGAAGAGCAAATCATACATCAAAGGGCTGATGAAAGCATCTCCAAAATATATTTATGATATTAATTTGGAAATATAGTGTTAACGCATCAGTGTTTTTACCAGGGCCTCCAGTGTGCTGAGTTCTTTAATCTTGTTGCCACTCAAATTTAAGTAAGTCAGGTTGGCGCATTTCTCTGCAAGTGTCTCCAGTGCCCCTGTGATGTTATTATCACTCAGCTCCAGCTGTAAAAGAGAGAATTGCCCTTAAATTAACTGGAAAGTTAAGAAATAAACATCTTGGCATTTTTTTTTTTTTATATATAAAATACAATTAAAGCACAATGTAATGAGAAGCCACTGTTTGTTAAAGTGTAGTAATAATAATCAACATATACTTAATGTATAGAACCAATTATGTGCTTATAAGACCGATTTCCTATTCTAATCATGCAATATGATTAATATTTTGCCACATTACACTACTAAAGTTTCCATTAGGCATTCTCCATCCATTTTTTTGCACACTTTAATAATACAACGTGTCTACATTAATATGTAAACTGTGTTACCGTATCGGTTTTCTGCATGGTTAGAACTTGAAACACAACAGATCTTCTTGTTAAAAGAACTTTGCCTGGTGTTTTCTGAAATTAATGCTTGATCTCTTGACTGACCTTCCTCAGTTTTGGCAGTGAGGGTAGTTTGGCCAGGGAGGTGAGTCCCACGTTGACCATGCTGAGAAACTCCAGCTCCTTAAACTCATCTGTCAGGCCTTCAATCTCACCGTCACTCGAGCGGCAGTTATCCACCACCAGCTCTGCTACCTGCAGGAGATGAACATGAACAGGCCCTTGGTGAGCAAAGACATTGTTTCTTTCATACTACTGCAACATTTAATAACTGCTAATATTACAACTAAGCATTATTTAATGGATTATTTCACTTTCAAATTAAAATTTCTTGATTATTTACTCACCCCCATGTCATCCAAGATGTTCATGTCTTTCTATCTTCAGTCAAAAAGAAATTAAGGTTTTTGATGAAAACATTCCAGGATTTTTCTCTCCATATAGTGGACTTCAGTGGAGCCCAAACGATTGAAGGTCAAAATTACACTCTACAGCGATCCCAGACAAGAAAATAGGGTCTTATCTAGAGAAAACATCGATCATTTTCTTTAAAAAAATTAATAAATAAATAAAAATGTATACGTTTTAACCATAAATGCTCATCTTGAACTAGCTCTCTTCTTCTTCTCTATTAGAATTCCAGAAGTGTAGACACTGCTAAGTTTATTACTGCCCTCCACAGGTCAAAGTTTGAACTAAATTGTCATATACAATATGCTAGTGCAAGTATATAACAATTAGTTCAAACTTTAACCTGTAGAGGGCAGTAATACACTTAGTGTCTACACTGCCGGAATTCTAATAGAGAAGAAGAAGAGAGCTAATTCAAGTTGAGCATTTATGGTTGAAATGTATAAAATTAAAAAAAAAAAAAAAATTTAGAAAATGAGTGACGGTTTCTCTAGATAAGACCCTTTTTTCTCGTCTGGGATCATGTAGAGCGCTTTGAAGCTGCAATAAAACTGTAATTTGGACCTTCAACCGTTTGGAGGCCATTGAAGTCCACTATATGGAGAAAAATCCTGGAATGTTTTCATCAAAAACCTTAATTTCTTTTTGACTGAAGAAAGACAGACATGAACATCTTGGTTGACATAGGGGTGAGTAAATTATCAGGAAATTTTAATTTGAAAGTGAACTAATCCTTTAATTCTCTAAACATTAAGACTAAACTGAAGCATGCACCACTAGTGTCACCAAATGGAACTGCAAAAACAATAAGTGTTTTCTAACAGGTTTCTCAAACACTCCCCCATTGCTATTGGTCGAACACACAAAGTCCCGGCCCCAACCTCACGCCATTGGTTGAGCCAGTGTTGCTAGATCGGATTCAGAAACAAACAATACCCCAACAGCTCCACTGCATTTACACTTTTTGAGGAAAATAAAAGTATTTTAACATGGGTGGGGGGGGGGGGGATATTTTTTAAGGGTACTGTGAGGATTAATTGATGTTTATCAAGAGTGAAACTTAAAATGGGTACCAACTGAATAGTTGTATGTAAGTTTAGAAACTTTATTATAATAAATAAAACTGATTATGGGCTTTTTTTGAGGAACATGCTCAACACATTCAAACGTGTACACACGCGCACGCGCACTGTCGTGCACTGCAGCCCTTATGTATTTAAATATTCAATAACTTGTTGCCCTTATGGATTCTTCAGCACGTGGTGTAGCCTTGATAATGTTTACCCCCTTCATCATCACTCAGGATTTAGGTTGAATTTACTGCCAAGAAGATTTCAGAGCGCTCGCGATTATGCGCGCGGCGGTAATATTTTGCTAGTGACGCAAGATACACCCGAGTTAAAAGCCACGTATCATTTATACACGAGCATTAACTCAAGCTAGTGTAAAAGATCCCATCCCATTCAAAAGAAGCGTGCTCCTCTACTTCGGTTCAGGCAAGCCTACAATAATCTACTAAAATCGGAGGGGAGGAAGGGGGGCTCGCCCCTTCGCCATCTGCCACATTCCTTCAATTAATAAAACGGTGACGGATATCCCAAATGGCTTCATAAAGCCGAATAAATACTGCTTAACTTCGGTAATAAATAATGTTACCGCAGGTTACATAATTACGCCATTAACGTAACCATGGAAGAAAATGGCAACGTGTTTTTTTAAACTCTTCGCAACCGTCGAGCGACTATTTCTGGCTCTACGCGCCAATTATTCCGTTCTACACACCACGTAGGCATTGCGAATCAAAAATCGATTAATCTGATTAATAAAAACAAATTCAAAGCCACAAAACACCGGCATTTGCGTCTCAACTATTGATGCAACAAAATGACTTCCACTCCCCGCCCGTCAACACGGAGACTCGAGCAGCATTTCACACACACCATCCTCACCACACACACAGCGAGGCGCTGCAGAAGCCACGAACGCTTAATTATGCAGTTTGACCTGACATTCGCTCGATATGTGCTTGTGCTCTCAAACTCTGAACATAATGGCTTAGGAGGAAGACCGAAGGCAAGTGCCCCTGAATGTCTAATGTCGAAGAGATGGAGTGTAAGATGTCCGCCTTTGGAAGTCGAAACTGCTCGTTTTACGGTACGCGTCCGTGAAGCTAGCTTACAATAAACTTTTTATGTGAGCAGATAAGCCGTTCACTCGCGTGATGTTTTGCTCCGATATTTTGCATAAATAGGCTATGAATGTTTATAACAACAATGACGTTTTGTTTTTAATTATTTCTGTTTCCCGCTTGAAGCGATAACACTATCGTATCGAGGGCTATAATAACATCGTAACCGTCACTTGTTGAGTAATAAACATTTTTTTCTGAACCATCGAATAAAAAAAGATCTCAATATTATTTTGAGGTACTAGTTGGGACGCCCACATCGATAAGTCTAATGTAATGGCGAAGGAGACCGAGTTCACAAGAGTTTTACGCGCTCAAATAACGATTTTATTTTAAATCAAATCGTATAGATCTAAATACGCATTGTGTAATGCGTTCATCCATGACTATAAGTGTAATTCGCATCCTTGTGAGCGCCCATGTGGTCGCTGCCATTCAGCGGAGACTACTGAGTATTCCGTAAGTGCAGGATAGACAGGTTGCGAACTAACATCATTTCTTGTTTCCGTGGAAAAATAAATAATAAAAGCGCTCACCTCCGCTGGAGTTCTGTTCCTCAGCTCTAAACTGATCCTCTTCTTCATCTCCATTTTGTTGGTGTTTGCTGCACTGGGTTAGACCGCTTAAAGAAAAAAAATTGTCAGAAACTCCGGAGCGCGGACCAACGGCTCGGCTATCTTCAATGGCTGCCGTTCTCTAACTGATCCTCCATGATACCTCGCACCCAACCCCCTTTCTGAGATCCCGCCCTCACTGTGCTCTGATTGGATGGTTGTTATTTTTGAACCTGTGAGCGGCGGAGCAGCCTGTCACTCAAACGGATCACGCTTATCAACATAATCGGTCTTTGTAGACGTACGTGATTGGTTGGAAATACGCGCGCAGTAGATTTTAGACGGGACGGTCAGAACGTCAGTATGAAGCTTTCAAACTGTTAATCCGCCCATTCTTTGTTCTCATTGGCGCCTGGAAGCAATGTCCGTGTCCTTTAAAATAAATACTCCAGTAATTATTCGAAATCAATTTGGAGACCAGGTTAAAATTGTGTATTTTAAGTAGCCTAAAGTGAACACTAACACATAAGTAATTTATTTTCCTCACATACAAATAAAAAAGTGTTTAAGCACAGATTAAACTCGTAATACTTTGAGTGTCTTCCATACAATAATTCTACAAAATGGCTGACCATAAACCCAGACAGTCATGGTGGCTTGAAGGCTGCACGCACGCCACGCCATCTGTCCCATGTAACGTGCTGCTGATCGCTTCCCCAGAGGACTCACAAAGGCCCATTGGTCGCAGTAGAGTACAAGCAAGCATATTGTAATAAATTACTAAAAAAATCACTAAATTTTCTTCAAAAATATCTTTATTTTAAAATAAGCATAAAAACACCTATAAGACGGAAATAAGCGCTGATGTAAAATGAATGCTTTCAGCAATGTGCATTAGTGCAATACCCCAAGGTGACCACTAGGGCTGCATGGCACACTGACCCTGAAATGGAATGGACACCACAACTGATCTCCTAAGCTGATTTATCTAGGCTGCCAGAGAAGAAGTGAATAATCTTTTGTATAAAACAGTCATTAGGATAGACTACCTATTTGTTTGTTTGTCTCAAGAGATACGAGCATGTCTCAAATAACATGAGAAATGTGCTTTTTATGCATTAATTTATAAGATAATTACATTTTAAGGTGCACTTTTTACCTTAATGATTGCATATTTGTCTAACTAATATATTTTCGCTCTTACGTTTTTTAATACCTCAGGCATTTTTATTATTTTTGCAGTATTTTTTTCCCGGAATTCTTTTGTTTATTTTATTTTTATTTTATTTTTTTAACACAGCAGATGGTAAACCTAATGTATCAGGTTAATAGATAAGATGTATATCAAGTGATATCATATATATATAATATATTTTCTCTCAAAGTATTTGTTTTTTTAAAAATACAAATCAGATTCAACAATCCCCCGACCCTCGCCAACAAATCCTTGGGGATTACATCCATGCTCTAATGTCTTTTAATTAAAATATCCCTTTTTTTTCGTTTGCAAACATATAGATAACTCATGGGAAACCCAGAATTTAAATGTTGGGACACATTTAAAAATAACAGGCAGGAAACAGGAAATGCCTTAGCAAAGTGGAGAGGTGTGTAAGATGCAACAAAAAGTCTGCTCAGAATGACACAAATCGAATTTTTTTATTAAAAGTATATTTTAGTTTATAGGTTTTAATACATTATTTTGGACAACTTAAAACGTTTTATCATGCATTGCATGAGGCAAATTGGATAAACACTGAACAACAATGACATAAAAATCCACTAGATGGCAGACAGTGAAAGGACACGGTTGAAACCAGTTCGGACTGGTTAAGACTGCATGTGTACCTTGTGGCCTTATAGGAAGCTGCCGCTAGATGGAGCACTAGAGCTTTACACAGACATTGTACTTTTTTTTTTTTTTTTTTTTTTTTAATGTACATAACATTTAAAACCCTTTTTCCCATTATAACATGTAAACAGACCGTTTTTACACATGTACCTCAATTTTTGTAAGAAATTGGACAGGTGTAAGAATGATGCATCGGACCAAGTTAACTAGCCTAATGACTGGTAATATTCATCATGCTTGAACTCTGGAACTTCTCTTGCTTGACCTTGATTGAGGGCCATTGTCACATCTCAATGTTTCCTGCAGCCTTTTGTCCTCCGGCTGCATGGTGGCCCGCTGAGGGGGTCGACAGATGGGGGAGAGGGTTTCACGTTCAGGCAAGAATAATGGGAGACACACACTAGTGTATTCTCATGCAAAAACACAATGGGCCAACGGCAATCAGACTGCCTTGGGAATCCCTAACAAGTGTTTAATACTGGAGTGATTGAGAGGAATACACCGGCAAGCACAAAAGACAGACCCAAGAGGCTCAAGACAGACGTTTTAGACTCTAAGTGTCAGGACTATTTAGAACAATTAGTCAGTCATTAAAATGGAGAACATTACTTTCTGCTCCAAATGTTGTCGTGTTATGAATTTAAATATGCAGATTAGAGATTGTAAATAGTGTTAGTCTGGATTACTTGAACTCAATCCAGACACATGAACAGCATTGTCCTAATAAAGCAAAACACAATAGAATGAAGTTCTGGACTTGGTTAGGAATAACGAGGAATGTGAGAAACATTTAATTGGATCCAGGTGTAGCTGCCAGCCCACATGAACAAGGTCAAGTGTGCGTGGGTTTGTGGGATTGAGTCTGTAGCGATTTGGGATATGGATACCAAATCCTGGGAAAATGCTGTCTTCTTTAGAACAGTGCTGTGTAAATCACAAGCAGAAATGAGAAAAGTGATAAAAAGGGCACTTATAATGCAAACAGAAACTGATTAAAAACTGAAAAAGGTGCTTAGAATAACTGTAAAAATTCACTTTGAGTAAATAAAAGCAATAAAAGCTTGAGTAATGTCTCAGGCAATGGGTTGCATTAGTAAACAAGATGACATTATTAAGTTATTTTCAGACATAAAAGCAAGCCAGCAATATTTTTGTGAGTTGTTGGATCCGACACTGTTCATTCATCATTTGCTACAGCCAAAGAGGAAGACTTATTTCATGTGGCTGTGCAAGTCTTTGATGCTTTCTGAATGAACATATTGATCACACACAGGCAACATCTGCGCTGGAGCCTGTTTCTAAAACACTGTGTTAACAAAGGGTTTATTTGTGCATATGTCTCAGTACATCACACCCTAACATGTAAAGGCTCGTGAAGGTGAGTTTGTGAGCGTGTCAGGGAGTGTGTTTAATCCTTCAAGGGAGGTTATGAATATGCCAAAAAGGGTGTATAGCACAATGCCTGACACAGTCTGTATTTTGTTTTTGAAAGCTAACCCAAATAGCAAATTGGTATGCCGCAGAATTTAGGCTGGGAGTTTGGCCCACATACCACATGGAATTACGGCCCGAGATTGGCCCAAAAGCTTGCCGAAGGTAAACCAGATCTATACCAGAAGCAGACCAAAACTCACCCACAACTTTTTGTTGTGTTCGGGTCATTTTGACCAGGAGAGGATTTTCTTTTTTCCTGAAAATGCTAAAGGGATGGTTTACTCAAAAATGAAAATTCCGTCATCATTTACTCACCCTCAAGTTGTTTCAAACCTGTATCAATTTCTTTGTTCTGCTGAACACAAAGGAAGATATTTGGAAGAAGAAGCAGATCCCGCCCCGCCCCGCAGTATATAGTATTTTTTTTTCCTACTATAGTCAATTGGGTAAACTCTTCACTTTAATGTTTTGTTTACACAACACTTCCCAACATTTTGTGGCTAATTTTTGTACTTTTTTGGGGTGTTTTTTCCCACCTGGTTACACTTGTGGTGTTCCTGGTCAAAAATGACTGATAGATTATAAATCTCTTGTTATGCTATTTTATCACCAAATACTGGATTCATTTTTTCAACTTGTTTTCTTTTAATTAGGACAGGTTTTGTATTTCTTTTTGAAACTTACTGATTATAGGCCTCATTGATCTGACCTGATATTGGTAAAAAATAACCACTGAAAATGAATGGCAGAGATCGAAAATAACAGAAACATGTCCAGGAGCATGTTCATCATGTTCATGTTCACATATGTATATGTGCTTGGAAAGACAAAGGCCTTGGACCTGTGCATGTGTGGATACACACACACACACACACACACACACACACACACACACACACACACACACACACACACACACACACACACACACACACACACACACACACACACACACACACACACACACACATTGAGTTCAATATTTGGTGATAATATAGCATAACAAGTGATTTACATGCAATTTTTAAAAGGCCAGTTACAGGGTTTTCAACTTTGAAGGAAATCAATTTCTATCAGTCACTCATAAAAAAAAAAAAAAAAAAAAGATTTCTTTTCACAAAAATAAATAATAATGTGATTTTTTGTTGTTGTTGTTTTTTTTAAACTGAAACTTTACTATTACTATTTTTGCCATTTGGAAATATAGAACATGTTTGGGACAAACTAACAAAACTTCATATTGCAGTTGTTCAAATTATTTCAAAACAGTAAAGATTTACTCATAGTGTTGGAAAGGCAGATTCATTCTAGTGAATCAGTTCATTCAGACATTTCTTGTAATTGAACATTAAAAATAAGATAAACCAAATAAAATCTCTGCATGGCATTTTTGTTATTTGTTAAAGGTGCCCAGAACATTCTTTCACAAGATGTAATATAAAGCCGGGGACACACCTAACGATTAGCTGAAACATTCTAAGACTGAACTGAACACACATACCGATTGATTCCTTAGTCTGGAGCCAATTTATATACTCACACATGGAATTTGAACACCGACTGTAATCGCAGACTGAATGCAACTGGCTCTGACTGGACGCGTTTGAGCGCGATCAGTCATAAGTATCAATTTACATTCATAATCGGTCTTACAATCATTAAGTGTGTGCACGGCTTAATGTGTCCCCTGAATGTGTCTGTGAAGTTTCAGCTCAAAATACCCCATAGATTTTTTTTTAATTAATTTTTTAAACTGCCTATTTTGGGGCATCATTAACTATGCACGGATTCAGGCTGCGGGCCCTTTAAATCTCGCGCTCCCCGCCCCCTGAGCTCTCGACTATAATACAGTGCATAAACAAAGTTCACACAGCTAATATAACCATAAAATGGATCTTTACAAAATGTTTGTCATGCATGCTTCATATCATGTGAGTATAGTATTTATTTGGATGTTTATATTTGATTCTGAATGAGTTTGATAGTGCTCCGTGGCTAAAGCTAACATTACACACTGTTGGAGAGATTTATAAAGAATGAAGTTGTGTTTATGAATTATACAGACTGCAAGTGTTTAAAAATGAAAATAGCGACAGCTCTCTTGTCTCCGTGAATACAGTAAGAAACGATGGTAACTTTAACCACATTTAACAGTACGTTAGCAACATGCTAACGAAACATTTAGAAAGACAATTCACAAATATCACTAAAAATATCATGATATCATGGATCATATCAGTTATTATTGCTCCATCTGCCATTTTTCGCTATTGTTCTTGCTTGATTACCTAGTCTGATGATTCAGCTGTGCTCAGATCCAGACGTTAATACTGGCTGCCCTTGTCTAATGCCTTGAACATGAGCTGGCATATGCAAATATTGGGGGTGTACATATTAATGATCCCGACTGTTACGTAACAGTCAGTGTTATGTTGAGATTCGCCTGTTCTTCTGAGGTCTTTTAAACAAATTAGATTTATATAAGAAGGAGGAAACAATGGTGTTTGAAACTCACTGTATGTCATTTCCATGTACTGAATTTTTGTTATTCAACTATGCCAAGGTAAATTCAATTTTTGATTCTAGGGCACCTTTAAGGGAAATATTTAGTCCATCACTATGACTATGACACAGTTATATAAATGAAGAAGTATTTGAGTTGTTTTGTTGTATTCGTTTTATTTAGTGACAAATTATCAGTTCAGTTTAATTGTTCGTTCATTCATTAATTCAAAAAATAAAAAAATAACCCACATTGATTTGTACAAGGGTTCTGATTAAATTGTTAATTACGTAATTTGATAGTTATTTAAAAAAAATAATAAGTAGCTTCAAGTGTGGTGAACCATATAAAGAGTAGCTTGACTCTTATTAAAATTAGGATTAGCTTGTAGCTTGAAAAGTGGCTTCACTCACACTTATCTTTATGAAAAGCATGCCCACACTTGCATCATTGTCTTATTCAAAGGCATTTGAATGCCCTGTGGTCATATAGATGAGTCGAATCTGATGATGTAATCATCTTCCAGAAAATCCCCAATCTTGTTTAATAAGGCGTCTTTCAGTTACTATAATTGCCTTGAAGGCCTCAGCACAGAAAACACGAGACAGAGCAGCAGTGAACAGATACAGGCTGTTATCAATGACCGTCAGTTCAAACGGAAGAACTCAAGAGATGAACTGAGATATGCGTGAGGGAGATAAATTGACTAAGCCCAATTTACACAGATTAATTCTCCCCTTCCCCCTTTCCTGTTGCTTTTCCAAAATTCACTGCTATCCAAGTCTACAAACACCTTTTAGAAACTTTCCTACTATGAGCAAAAGGATTTGGAAAAAATGAAGACATCATCAGTGGATGCACACTTGATCTAATTTAGACTAACTGAAGCTCCTTTTCTGGGAGCGTAAGGTGGAGGTCACTTACAAATCAGTCCCAGAGAAACCCAGCCTCTGTTTTCTTAGGCTTCTCAGGATAGCCATTCTGACCATAATCCATGACTGATTTACAAAGGAAAAAGGACATGGACCTGAACACTGTATAGGTCAAGGACAGAGGTCAATAACTCCTCCTGTGGGGACAAGAAGAATGCTGACTTGGGACTAAGCTTTTAACCATCCCTGAAATACATGAGAACATATTCATTGTAAATCAATGCATTTTTAATCCTTAGTAAGAGTAAAACAAACCTTAGGTTAGGAAAACTGTTTGAGAAGACATTTGTAGCACAGTAACATTATTTCATATAATACACTCTAAAAAATGCTGGGTTAAAAACAACCCAAGTTGGGTTGAAAATGGACAATCCCAGCAATTGGGTTGTTTTACCCCAGCGATTGGGTTAAATGTTTGTCCAACCTGCTGGGTAGTTTTATTTAACTCAACTACTGTTTAAAAATTACTGTATTGTTTAATTAAAATTAACCCAAAGTATGTTGGAAATGAACATTTATTAATGTTCAATTAATAATTATTAAACAATAAACATTTATTAAATTGCTTATTAATAAATGTATATTAATAAACTATTAAATTTATATTAATAAAGCTTATTAATAAACATTCACCTTTTGTCTATTATTGTTGCCTCTAATTGCATCTGGTTTTTAATTTCCCAACTATTTTGGGTTCATTTTAAGCTAGCCATATAGCAATTTTTAAACAATAGTTGGTTTAAATAAAACTACCCAGCAGGTTGGGCAAACATTTAACCCAACCGCTGGGTTAAAACAACCCAATCGCTGGGTTTGTCCATTTTCAACCCAACTTTGGTTGTTTTTAAGAGTGTATCTATCTATTTATCTATCTGAAAACATTCAGCTCTCATTCCACACTTTTGTTTTCAAATCACTTAACTGCACTGTTGGGGAATCATTATTTCTGCACGTTTAACCGAAACGTGGATGTCGTGTAGCGGTGTGTTTATAACAGCTAACTGTCAATCATTTCTGCCTATGCTGTAGTCACAGACCGTTTTTCTTAGTGAGCTCATTTCCTGCATGTGCTTCCAGGAAGGGGAACGATGGGAACCAGAGATTTAGCAGGTATCCCAAACTTTGGCCTCTATCCCAAATGCTTTTTTCCCTATACCTCTCCAAAGACTCTGCTCTGTGGGTGGGTTTAAAGAAAAAATCCATAAACTCTAAATACTCAAAACATATCAATTTGAACCGGATTTATACCTGTAAAACATGTGAATGCACCAATAGTCACATTAGAACAAATGCTCCATTGAAGGGCGCCGTTGAGTCTCAAAATAATCAAATCATGGCAATAAAAATTAAGTTTCTTGGTAACACTTCAGTATGGGGAACACATATTCGCTATTAACTACAACTTTTGCCTCAATAAACTCTGAATTTATTGCTTTTTAAAAGTTAGTAAGGTAGTTTTAGTAGCATTTAAGTTTAGATATTGGATTAAAGGATGTAGAATAAGGTCATGCAGAAACAGGCAAGAATATGTGCTTTGTAAGTACTAATAAACAGCCAATATTAGTATTATGCATGCTAATAGTAATATGCAAGCATCCCACAAAAGGTTATTTATTGTAGAAAAGGGCTCCTTGGATTATTAAAATGTTCTTTACATATAAGAACAAAAAGAGTTCTTTTAAGAACTGGTTAGGAACCTTAAATGGATCTTGCTGTAAAACAATCCTTTTGGAACCATTATTTTTAAGAGTGTAATGTCCAGAAAGTTAAGCTATTCCACTTTGGGCATCTTTCCTTTAAATACAATGTTGAAGGAAATTTGGTCATGCAGACATGCAGTGATTCATCAAAGTATTATATAACTGCTTTATGCTGCACAAGACATATACTTCATGGCAGAGGGTTCAGTTCCTCCCAGCTGTGTCAACTGCATCTACTCATTTAAACATTTGTTGTCTTGTGGTTGTCCAGGGTTCATGCTGCAAAAAAAGACTGTTCTTATCACTTGAGAACATCTCTCAGTGCCAGCATTAAATGAGCAATCTGCAGATGGGGGGATAAGTGTAAACAGCCTGTTGATTTCAGACTTGGCTTTCAGCAAGTTGTGCATTGAAAATAATAGGCCATGTTTTTTTTTACTCCATTATATCTGATTTCATATGTTAGAGCTTTAACATCATGGAAAGTTTTTTTTTTTTGGGTGTTTCAATGAATGCCAGAATTTTTCTTCTGTTGTACGGTTGGCTATTTTAATCAACGACCATGGACTGTGTGTTGCAGCATGTCATTTTAATGATATAACCATCTAGAAATGTAAATACATCAAACCTATCATGACTTACTGTATTGTTTCTGAGTTGAATACAAGTTAAACTCGTTAAACAGCATTTTTGATGAATGTTTATTGCAAAACAGTCATTTTGACTTGTGCCTCTTTTTCTTTTAGATCCTTTTTTAAAAAAAATTAATGAGGTACTTGCATAAGAAATAAATTCGGACAATTTTCAAAGGATTCAAAAGCTGAAGTGTGAATCTTATAATTTTAAAAACGCAAATTACATTTCACTCTTTCCCCGCCATTGTTGGAATTTTCCGGCTTTCCATGTTTTCACTATTATGCATCTTCTGAAAGAGTATAAAGTCATAATTGCATGCTTTATAACATGCAATTGCAAGTTATAAAGCCCGAATTGTGAGATATAAACTCGCAATTCTGAGAAAAAATGTCAGTCCCTCACAACTGCATTTATATCTCGCAATTCTGACTTTATATCATGTAATTCTAACTTTATAATTCACAATTTTTACTTTATATCGCACAATTCTGACTTTATAACTCACAATTCTGACTTTATAACTCACAATTTTGACTTTATATTGTGCAATTCTGACTTTATAACTCACAATTGTGTGTTTATATCTTGCAATTTGGAGAAAAAAGTCAGAATTGTGAAATATAAACTCGCAATTGCAAGAAAATAAAAGTCAGAATTGTGAGATAAGTCGCAATTCCATTTTTTATTTTTTTATTTTATTTTAATGGCAGTGTTGGGGATAAACAGTTTAGGACCCTTGAGACCAGATATGTTGAATAAAGACCCGGAGTCAAAGTTTAAAAAAATAATAAATTGAAGAAAAATTTAATGAAGAATAGTTTGCAGTTTCATCAGCAGAAGCCAGCTTCAAGTCTCGCAAGGAGTTCGTAGGCCGCTCTGCATACATTCACATTTCCACAACAATTATACTCTAACAGAGTCCACTAACTACGTCATTCAGGTTGGATCATTCTGATTTGCTAGAAAAATAGACAAGATTAGAAATTTTCCACACGTGGACAGATAGTAAGAAGCATATGTCCCTTCGTCACGGTGATGACGAGGGGGACCCTGGATTTAGGTACCGGATATCCTTTTGGGGTCATGATGTGGCGTCTGCTGGTCTCGAGCAGAATGCCAGTTGTCCAGTACAAAGGGACCTGCACAAAACACTTAGCGCACATACACAGATACACATGATTCACAGCTTCTTCAAGGCTGAAGTTGATCTGAGCTCTGCGCTGAGCAGGAAACTTTCCCCAAAACATACTGATAACATGTTCTTTTCTCTCAGTGAGAGGTACAGAGGAAAATAGATGCTTTAACATACATTGAAGAAGTCATTCAAATAATTTAACAGACATATAAATGTTGATTAATAACTTAAAAGATATATATTGAAGCGGCAGTGGATTCCAGAATCCACCCCTTCAGCAGAAACAAGCTTCTGATCAGAAACAAGTGATAAAAGCATTGCTTATGCACGTTGCAATGCGATTTTCTCAGCTTTTTGTTCAAAATCTTGCTTTTTTTTTTTATAAAACTTACATTCTAGAGTTAATAAAAAATGCATGAAGCTAGAATAAAACTTTTGTTTATTTGTTTAAAAGCAGAGGCTCTGTTCTTTCTTTTGATATATTGCATGTTCAGACATTCATACAACAAAATATTCTGGGGGCTATGAACATTTTACACAGAAGAGTTCAGAAAGCAATTTCTTCCACACTTTAATCAAGTTAACAAGCAAATCATTTACATCTTGTGGCTATGTTATTGAATTTTTTTAACATTCACAGATTAGCCCCATTCACTTACATTGTGTCTCACTGTAACCCAAATTTGAGCTTCTTTTGAAAATTCTACATTTTTGTGGTAAACAAATGATGTCAAACTTGTACTGAACCCTGAATATTCCTTTAATCTCCAATCATCAAAACAAATGAATACAGAAATAGAGTGAGTTTTGTGTGTAAGAAGTCCATGATGGAGAATTCCTCACAGGTCTGTTCTTACAGTATGCATGGAAAACAGCTTCTGGACGAGAGCCCAGATTCCATGCAAATGCTCTTTGCTAAACACTCACAAATGTTTTCTCCCACCGTCTTGTCCATTGTGGGACCTCACAGCCGGAGCGGCAGATCCATCCCCGCTCCCACTGGGGTCTCCGGCGACCCCCGAGACTCATCTTCTCCCTGTTCTCACGTACACACATCCCATTTGATGCGCTGGTCAGATGTGCCCACGCGGAGATATCAGTGGGAGTGTGGCTGACATCCTGCTCACATGTAAATTAGGAAAGAAGCCTCCACTGGATAATGTTCACAGAGTCTTTCTAAACACTCCTATTACAGCTCAAACCCTAAAAGCTAAATTCAGGATCCAAAAGTGATATTTTATGTTTCCCCCAAAACACTTAATCATGACTGCAATACAATTCATAAAATGTTTACAAAAGAAAGTAATGCATTAGATGAAGTCTGGTCTCTCATAGGGGTAGGGAGTGAAGATATCAATCTCTAATCCCTTCACTTATCCCCCACAAGAGAAATACTATCCTGTTTTTCCAGTCTCACCATGGTGGCTTAGATTCATTTCAAAAGAGCAATTTCTTACATAATTTACTGAGAAACTGTTTTTATTGTTACATAAAATGTTTCAGAGAAAAACTCAAGTATGCTTTGGTTGCTATAGCAAGTGACTATTTTGTTGAATTTAATTACTGTTAACTAAAACTATTAAAAAGAATTCTGTTCATTGAAATAAAGCTGAAATAAAATAAAATAAAAAGTTGAATAACTTAAGGAAGGAAAGTTAGAAATGTTGCCTTGGCAATAAACTAAAATAAGTTTAAGCACTAAAATAATAACCATTTTTACCTGCCAGAGTTTCTTTAAAAAGTCGGTCAGCCAGCCACCATCAGCGCTTTTGATAACTTTCACAAAAATTTCATGGCCTCCAGAATATTTTTTTTGCATGAACATACAATATATCAAAAGAAAGAACAGAGCGCCTGCTTTTAAACAAAAATGTTTAATTCTAGCTTCCTGCATTCTTTTTTAAACATTTGATTGTGGTTTAAAAAAAGTAGCATTTTGAACAAAAAGCTGAGAAAATCACATTTTTGTCAAAGACCACAACATGCATAAGCAATGCTTTTATTGCTTGTTTCTGCTCCTTTCCCTGTGTTTTGATCTGGAGGTTCTGTACACTTTCAGAAGATGTGTAATAGCGCCCCCTACCATATAACATTGAAAAAATGGAAAGCCGGGAAAATTCCGTCAATGGTGGGGAAAGAGTTAACTGGAAATAAACAAAAACTAAACACTAAATAGCAATTAAAAAAAACTAATAAAATGACAAAAGAACATAACTACGGAGCCCCTAAAGGGACATGGTGATGGGAAAAAATATGAGATGGGAGGAAAAATATATTTCAATGCTTTTGCGTTTGCTTGCAAAGAATGCAAAACATTTGCGAGTGAACGGAAAAGCATTAACATAATTTTTCCTCCCCTCTAATATAATATATATTGCAAAAAAGCTATATTGGAGGCACAATGAAAAAAAACAAAACAAATAATTGTTTTCCATATATTTTAATTTTTTCAAAAATATGTTGAGATCAAGTAATAATCGGTGGACCACCTGCAGTACTGCTCTAGTCCCTGGATTTTCCTGTTGAAAACCCCTGTCACAGCGGAAAAACTTCACATGAGAACATCAAAACAAGCAAAATATAATATATAAAAGAAATACACACAAAATGCATTATATATTTTTTAAATGTCCTCTGTGCAGAGTCAGACAGCATCTTTACCCATGTCAAAATTACTCAAGTAAAAGAGCAACACAAAATGAATATACTAGACACCCAATACAGCATAAATGTTCTCCACTGAAGAGCGATAATACACAGGGGTTGTTTGAGTTGGCACCTTACACAGTGTACTATATATCAACATGGCCATTTATGACCCATGTGGGCGCTGACAGTCTCCTTGCAGTCAATCTGAGGTTTTGCTCTCTTTTTAATAGAAGGCATCTCAGATTTCAGCATAAGCTAAGGGTGTGTCCGCAGCCCACGGGCTCAGACTAGGATTGAAACAAGAGGACTAGGCTTTTTAAGGCAGGAAAAAAGATCTTAACTGGACGTAAGTGGGGCTTGTCTTGTCTCACATATGCGCAGCTCACCCACACAGTCCCACGGTCCAATTCACACAGCTGGGGGTTGTGAAGAGGGTTTGAAGAGAGCCAAGTCTGGCTGACTCAGAGCAAGGACTGGGGAACAGGCCACATCAGTGCTGCAAGACAGGAAAGAAAGGCTGAAAGGCCCAGAATATTCATTCATTTACGTACAAACACCCCCTGCGCTCTGCTCTTTCCATCTCTATGTACCTTGAGCCTCTCCTCAAGCCCCTGCTGAGTAGAAAGGATGGGCAGGTCGAAACCCCCTGCCTCCTCACCGCAGAACTCAAAAACATCTGGCACTTGGCATAGCAGAGGGTTTCTACTACTGTGGGACCCGCATGCAAAGATATTCAGGCTTTTTTTTTAAAGATATTTGACACTTGAACATCTTTAAGTAGAACCAAAACAACTGTGTGTGAGTTTAAACTGCTCTGCGTCCTTGAGTTTTTGTAAGAGTTAAAGCCCTCATAATGATGTAGTGATTATGTTACTTGGATTTATAACTTGTTGCTGAATGATATTTATTGCATATACCGTAGTGTTTTAACTGTATTTCAAGCTGTTCAAGGGGGTGCTAGGGGAAAATTTGAGAGAAAAATATATAAAAGGTTGGCCTATTTTAACAGTAAGAAATAAAAAGCAAACATGAACATGGTCGCAACTAAATGTTATTTATTTAAAAATATTATAAATGTAAAAAGAAATATTTAAATGTTAAACAAATACATTGCTTTAAATAAAACTTTAAACTATTATATATAAAATAAATGTTTAAATATTTTGCATTTATCATAATTTAAAAACATTATATTATAAATAAAAAAAATCTTTAAATGTAAAAACAAAAACAAAATGTGATTAATGATTAAATTATTTAAAACATTAAACTATTATATATAAAATAAATGTTTACATTTTTTACAAACACTTTAATGTTTATCATAATTAAAAAAAAAGTTAAATTATAAATAAAACAAATCTTTGAAAGTTAAAAAAAATGTGATTAATGATTAAATATTGAAACCATTAAACTATTATATAAAATAAATGTTTAAATATTTGACAAATATTATAATAAGGATTATTATAATTTAAAAAAATTATATTATAAATAAAAAATTCTTTAAATGTTAAAAAAGCTTTTAAAAATGTTATTAATGATTAAATTATTTAAAACATTAAACTGTTATATATAAAATGAATGTTTAAATAAAAAAAAATATTACAATAATGATTATTAAAAATATTATAAATGTAAAAAAATCTTTAAATGTTAAAAAATAAATTCAAAGTGTGATTAATCACTAAATATTTAAAATATTAAAATATTATATAAATAAAACAAATGTTTAAATATTTTAAATATAATACGGATTATCATCATTTAAAAAAATAATAGGCCTATTATAAATGTAAAAAATCTTTAAATGTTAAAAAAATTGAATTAATAATGTGATTAATGATTGAATATTTAAAACATGAACTTATTATATATAAAATAAATGTTTAAATATTTGACAAATATTATAATAAGGATAATTATAATTTAAAAAAATTATATTATAAATAAAAAATTCTTTAAATGTTAAAAAGGCTTTTAAAAATGTTATTAATGATTAAATTATATAAAACATTAAACTGTTATATATAAAATGAATGTTTAAATGTAAAAAAAAATATTACAATAATGATTATTAAAAATATTATAAATGTAAAAAAATCTTTAAATGTTAAAAAATAAATTAAAAGTGTGATTAATCCCTAAATATTTAAAATATTAAAATATTATATATATAAAACAAATGTTTAAATATTTTAAATATAATACGGATTATTATCATTTAAAAAAATAATATTATAAATGTAAAAAATCTTTAAATGTTAAAAAAATTGAATTAATAATGTGATTAATGATTAAACATTTAAAACATTAACGTATTATATATAAAATAAATGTTTAAATATTTTACAAATATTATAATAAGGATTATTATCATATTGTAAATTTAAAAAAAATCTTTAAATGTTAAAAAATTAATTAATAATGTGATTAAGATTAAATTTTAAAACATTATTATATATATATACAATAAATGTTTAAATATTTTGCTAATGTTATATTAAAGATTATTGACATCTCTTTTTCCTTTCTACAGATTTTCTTTTTTCTTTAACTGGCTCACTAAATCTGGTTTGGAGCAATATTTAGGATGGAGGATCCTTGGCATTAAAAAAACTTGGAAAACCTCTGCTGTAAGGTACTAAAAAGACTACTATTGTACAAAAAAAAAAAAAAAAAAATCATGGTATTATCATGAAATCTTGTGAGCACTGAAATGTAAGCATTTTCTGAAGTTTCTTGCTGGGCCACATATTAAATGCCTTTGTTACCTAATCATGAAACATCCTTTCCGAACCATTAACTGCTCAGCAGGCATCCAAGTTTATCACTAATCAAGATCAGTTGACAAACAGCAGATACAACACCAGAGTCACACAGCTGCCTGGATAACATATAGATCTGCTGACCTATACGAACAACTTCACAGAGCTTTCTGTGCGCTCTGTGACCCACATCCCAACCCCGGGTCAGTCTTTTCATCTCTCGTCTATCTTAAAAAGCCATATTACTAAAAATAACCTGTTTAAATGAGAGTCATATCTATAATCTCGAGCTATAATCCGAACCCATTTTCATTTGAGTCAGTCACTAGTATTGTATGAAGGAGGTGCTAGTTAACAGATGAATGAGGGATCTAAAACTTTGGAGTTCCCACCCCCTCTAACTCCTTCCTCCCACCCCTTCTCCCAGCGGTTTCCTCTCCTCACACTCACTCACATGCTGCAGTCATTCAGAGGCACAGCGTGGAGGCTGCACACATACACACACCAACACGTTTAGAGCGACATGGCAAGACTACCTCACCGCTGTGTGATGATATCAGTGTGTTTGGCAGGAACTCTCCTTCTGCTGCCGCTCTGCTGGGGTGAGTGTGTGTGAGACTGATTACGACTTCAATGAGGGTACTTGCTATGTGTGAATGTTTGACACAGATCTAGTGTGAGTGCATTTGAAAAGATATTTGCATGTGTTGTTGTATTTGAGGCTGAGAAACCTGTTAAAAACCGGTAACTTGCAATTGTTTCCTTAAAGGGATAGTGCACCCCAAAAATGAATTCACCCTCATGTTGTTCCAAACACTTTTGTTCATATGAGGAACATGCACAAAAAATATATTTTGAAGAATTTTTAAACTGTTTTTGTCCATGCAGTGAAGGTCTATGGGGTCCAAAACAACATTGGACAAACAACCCATTTTCAGAATATATCCTTTCTGTTCAACCGAACAAAGAAAGCCATTATTTTTTGTTATTTGTTGGTGCAACTTAATGCATTTAGGCTGATTCAGGTTAATTTTTTCCTATTGTCAAATCAACTTAGATAATAAATGTGGTTCAGATAACATAATATCTTGAGTTTCTGTTGATTAAACCAATCGCCTTCATTGCATTAACTCAAATTGTTTATTTCAATGAACTCAACATTTTAAGGCAACCAGATAACTTACTTTTTTAAGTTAAACCAACAATCCTTTTTTTACAGTGCAAACTTTTAATCAGTCTCAAGACCCACCAAAATATTTGAGATGGTGGTCCAGAAAATGTAAGATTTCAATTTAATGCTGGTTTATGTGCATGTGTGTGTGTGTGTGTGTAATTTTTCTCTCTGTATTGACGTTTATGAGCATGCAGAAATCCACTGACAGGAAAAGTGTGTGTTATGGGAATCTGGTTTTGATTTGTGTCTTTGGAGTGCACAAGAAGACTTCTATATTTTCAGAAAGTTTCCAAGCTTGGTTATATATCTGCAGCATACGCTGAAAATGCATCATGAATTTATTGACTTATTAAGCCCAAAAATATTATTCCAAAATCAACCATATACATTAGGTTATTCCAAAAAATAATGAAAAAAGTTTCCCCAAATAAAAAGTAAATATTTTAAATAATAATGATTAAAAGACACTGAAGAAAACAAAAGAGGATGTATCGCTGAAAACACGTTTTGCATTTTGTCTGAGCAACACATTGCGCAAAATTTTTAGGAAAAAAAGAAGAAAATTCATTAGTCAGCATGGCGCTTGTTAAATCAGACAGTGCAATTTGTAAACTTAGCTCTTAAAGTAACACTCTAGGTTTGGAAATTCCCAGGGAAAAGGACACAAAAGTGCATCCTTTTGGAGTTGTATGACAGTGCAATCCAGCGCAAACTCTTCGGCATGACAGACGGCCCCAGGGGGTCATAACAATCAGGAGGGCAAAGTAATCCCACCGTGTTCCCCGCACAGCTGTTTTCTGTCGACGCACACTCACAGCTCTGACTTCCTTCTCTTGTTCTGTTCATTGACTACCAGCAGAAACAAGCAAGAATTTGTTCTTTTGTCTTGAGGAAGTGAGAACATCCATGACATCATTGTGGTGCAGAGCTACAATGTGATAATAAGGAAAAGAAGAGTGAATGATATCCTTAGCAAGGAATAAAACCTTCACAGCAAAGATTTACCCATTCAAACGTTGTGATTTGTTGTTCGCTTTTAGTGCATGAGAATTTACGCTGGAGCACTTGGCAGCTTGCGCTGGGGAATGTACCCAACGGTATGTGCCAAGAGCCTGCTGATTTTATGAATTAATTAAACAGAAGATAATCTGGGAATTAATAAAGCAGATGGCATGAGATGAGTACCATTCATGCTTGTGTTATACTGTTGGACTGAACCCATCACCTCCTGAGGTTTGAGTAGAGCGATAAGAAGAAACGCCGGCCAAAAATCATTATGGGAGTGCAGTCTTACCTTAAGGATATTTGCGTAACTTTAAGTTCATGCTTGTTTTGACATTTCTTTAGGATAACATCTTGAAATCACAAGTTTTGGGGGCTTTTGAATGACTGATGGTGGTTGGTGGGAGTTGAAGGGTCAAGTTCCGCCTGACTAAATTTCCCAATGCCTCTCAAGAAACTCAGTGACTGCTACGAAATGTCAATCTAAGCTTAAACGCAATATTCTTAGTTTAAATGGTGTTGTTCTTAGCTTTCATTACTTTTTTTTTGGCTTTCGTGTTCTAACTTGTTTGCTGTGTGACCAGGTTGGTTTTATAGTCTGAGAGCATGAAGTTGGACAAAAGCCAGATAGTATGTTGAACCGCTAAACTCTGGGAGTTTACTCATATATCAGCTGCATTGAGTGAGAGGAATAAAAGTGGGGTAAAACATGCGTGTTTGAGCCGTAGGTTCACAGCTCAGCTTCATTAACTTTCCTCGCCGAAGGAGAACTTGAAAGGAAAACTCATTCGGCGGGGCATGTGAATACCTTCACCCTAAAATCCACCATGTTAACTTGCAGACAAAACACACTGTTATTTTTGTTTCTTTATTTGGCAAAGCTGTCTGATTAAGGGGAGACGATAATGTTTGGATAAGAAACCGTAGAGTGAGTTGTGGACTGTAGCGTGGGACTCACTTCACAGTATTCAGATGGCACTTATAGACAGTGACTGCTGTACCCTAGGGATGATGACTTTAAAATAAACAACACATCGCATGCTCACCACAGACCTGGCCAGACGTCCCGCGCGCTGATAGCGAAGAGCGTTTAGCCTCATGCTGTTTATGGTACCACTTATTTATTGGTGTTGATCCAGGTATAAACTCGGCCCTGTTTCCCACGGATCTCAAGAGAGAGCGAAAAGATTATGGTTATTAGTCAGTAGACGACAGTCTCCAAAGAAGTATGACTGTATATAAGTTTGATTGTGACTGATCTGAAAAGGTCACTAAGAACATTGAGTACAAACCTGTCATGGATGATGAAGAAAAATGACGTCTTGTTCCTTCAGGGTTGATTGTAATGATAAAGCAAGAGAAGTCTGGGAAAAGGTTTGGAGATATATATGGTTCTGGCAAACAGCCATGATGCAAACGCCGGTGTCATTTCTTGGTCATGTGTGGCAAAACATTGGGAACGTTTTGGGTTCCATGATGCTGTCAATCAAACACTCATCTTGAGTATTGTTTGATTGTTTGTTTGAATTGAAATTGTATTTGAGAAACTTTGTTTTATTTGACCTATTCGCCCTTTTAATTTTGTTTGCCTGGTTGTATATATTGTAAATACTGCTTATTTGGGAAAGTAGGGAGGCTGACGCCATTTTTGTTTATTGTAAGCTGTTTGATCTTTGTTTTTTGGTTAGGGAGTTAGGTTTGTATATTGTATTTTTATTTAATTTTCTTTTGGGTTAGGGCTTAGGAAAGTTTAAAAACAAGGAGGTTTTGTTTGTTATTTTGGCCCAGTCTGCTCATGATTTACAAGTTCAAAATTTAAAGTCAATAAATGTATCATTGTTCAGTTTCACTACATTTCTCAGTCTTTCATGTTGCACCCTTTCCCCTAGACAGGTCGTAACACCAAACAACAATGTAATAAAATAAGGTATAAAGAGACTAAAAATAATAGATGCCGGCAATTCAGCAACTCTCAGTGCCTCAAGTCCATTACAATGTACGAACAATATTACAGTAATATTAATACTGAAGTGGATGTTCGCTGCAATCGATTATTATGGAAGCCCATTTCCATATAAGAAAAAAACATGCTTTGGTAAATCATAATTATAACATAAATAGTTGCAATTATGAGATAAAAAGTCATAATTATGACATAAAGAGTCATAATGTGAAAAGAAAAAAATCACTTTTTATCTCATAATTTCAACTATTTATGTTATAATTAAGATTTACCAAAGCATGCTTTTTTTCTTGTGTGGCAGAAAAGTCATAATCATGATTAAAAGAGCACAAATTTTGACTTATGTCTTGACTTTTGACATAATTATGACTTTTTAATCTCTTTTAATCCCATTATTTCAATTTTTTTATGTCATAATTATGACTATTGTGATTTGCCAAAGCATGATTTATGGTAACACCTTAGTTTAGGGTCCAATTCTCATAATCATCTTGCTTATTAGTATGCATATTACTAGAATATTGTCTATTTATTAGTACTTACAAAGTAAATATGAATGCCTTATTCTACTTGACCATATTCTACATCCCATAACCCTACACAATACCTAAACTACCTATTAATAAGCAGTAATTAGGAGTTTATTGAGGCAAAAGTCATAGTTAAAAGTTAGTTAATAGTGAAAATTGGACCACAATCTAAAGTGTAACCTGATTTTTTCTTCTGTGGTGGAAATGGGCTTGCATAGATTACTAATATCTTTGTGAGTGAATCATTGGTGTGATACGAGGAACATAAAAAGTAGCACCGACTTCAGTGTTGCCATGATGACAGAGAATATTGGGAAATATCTGACCACTGGATATTGAAATTAACCAATAAGAATTGAGTATTCCAGAAAACAACATAATAAATTCATGAATACTTCAAAACCTCATTTCAAAACAAAATGAAAGGGTTAGATCAGCTCCTTAAGAAAACACTTGCAAGTTACCCATTTTTACAATGTGTCAGGGTGTAACTGACAATGGAAAAGAGCTTTTAACAATCTTTTTCTGCTCTGACATCTGATATTTACCTTTCTCCCTAAAAAGTTCAAAGTAAATGGAGTCAGACAAATCCAGATAAGCCTAAGGCATATGAGGTGGGATTCTTGGGCTCAGCTCCCAGGTGTAGTCTGGATATCATTCACATTCCCTGAAGAGAAAACACTGACACTGATCACCTTGGTCTCACTAAACAGCTGTATAAATGAGTAAGATGTAAAAGGAAAAGCCAGACAGATTATTTTTTCAGCCAAAGGAAGAAGATTCTGGGGTCAGTTCCCATCCTCTGTACATTAAAACTGAGCTCTGAGGAGGATCAGCACTTAAGGGACTTCCAGGGGCCTTAAGTACCATAAATACAGTGACCCAAAGGTTTAGAAGATTTCCATATGATTCAGAGGAATCATCAAGGGACTTATGTTTTATAGTGCCAGCCAAGACCCTGAAACTCTGGGTTTACAAGGTGATGCTCCATGTTGTCTGATTACACATCCCATGATGCTTTGTCCCTTTGGGACTTAATTAGGAAACAGTTATCTTTTTAAAGCACTACACTAGAATAAAACAGAATGAATCTTAATAATTTCCCTTTAAACTGTTATATGATCCAAAATACAGTTCAAAAGTTTGGGGTCTGTAAGATTTTGTTTTGTTTTTTAAATAAAATAATACTTTTATTCCACAAGGACATATTAAATTGATCAAAAGTGACATGTATAATGTTATAAAAGATTTCTATTTCAAATAGAAATGTTTTAACTTTCTATTCACCAAATAACCCTGAAAAAAAAAGTATCACAGTTTCTTTATACAAAAATATTAAGCAGCACAACTGTTTTTAACATTGATAATAATAATAAATGATTCTCGAGCAGTAATCAGCGAATCAGAATAATTTCAGAAGGATCATGTGACACTGAAGACTGGATTAATGATGCTGAAAATTCAGCTTTTGCAGGAATGCATTACATTTTGTACTATATTTAAAAAGCTATTTTATTACTGTTTTTATACCAACCCTAAACTTTTGAACTGTTATTAGATCTGAATAAATCACATGTAAATGTTGCAGAGAAAAATATCTGCTATGTCAAATGTCAATCTCTGGAGCCTGACAGAACTGGCTTCACAGATGTTACTGCAGACTCTTCATTCATTAACATCTCAGTCCCCAGTAATCTCACACATATATCAGGAAAAGACAGGATGCTTGGGAAGAAAGAATGTCATGGTGAATGGTCTCACATAACTGACAAATGGCAATAGTATGCGAGAAGCAATACAAAGATCTCCAATTACTGACACTGCTTCTTTTCAATGGGAAACAATGTCCTCTATGGTTCAGTGAGGTGTGCTGGCCAGTAAAGATGGCCAGATAATGTTCAAAGCATTAATTGTGTTTGTGAAATGAAGACAAGTCATAATTGATGGCTGACATGCTATGACGGTCACTGTCTGACTGGTGTCAATGTAAGTTTAACAAAAGGACAGGCATGTTGAATGATCTGCCCAGATGCTTTTCCATGTAAAAGTTTTTCAAGAATAACAGCTAAATCAAATCTCTTTTGTCTTCGCAGGAGGAGAGGACTATTATGACTATGATTACACTCAAACCCCGGATTACGACAATTCAACGTTCGGATTCTTCAGTAGGTTTTCAATGGTTTCACATTCTTAGAAGAAAAGGTTCTATTTAGAGCTTCCAAAGGTTCTTTCAGGTGCTTCATATACAGTAGTGACTAAAATGATGTCCGGCCTAGGAAAACTGATTTCTTCGACTTTTGTGCTTGAAGTCAATAGTTTTATTTGTAAAAAATGCAATGTAACATGGCAAATTATGTGACATACTTTTTGGCCAGGCTGTCATACAAAGAAATTATAAACATGCAAAAACAAAAGAGAAGCAAAATATTAATAACTGATTATGCTGTAGTCAGTGAATGCTTTTTCCTGTGAGCTTTTTGTTTTCTATGCATTATTTTTTGCATAAACCTGTAGCTGTAGTTTGCTTTTTTTTTTTTTTTTGCCAAAAACTAGCGTCAGATAAATACCTATAGTCAACTTTAGTGTTTTGTTCTTCCCTCATATTTAAAATATTTATCAAATGAAATATTTTCCTCATATTTTTAATGGTTTAATCGAACTTGTAGGGTCTTTAAAAACAAATATCCCTTTCCGGATATCACTTTTGGCCACTACCTCACCTTTTAAGTGTTCCCGTCATGGGATTTATGAATTTAGTTTTAATTAACAATTTTTTTTATTTTATTTTTTTTATTTTATTAAATCAAACAGCTCATGAATACACTTTATTCCTCGAAAAAGTAACCTGTTAAACGTGAAAGTATGATGCATTTATTTAAGACAAATCAGTAACACTTTATTTTTCACTACAGCTACATGTCAACTAGCAGTCATTAGAGTATCAGTAGACTGTCTGCTAACACTTTATTTTGATTCTCCCAACAGACATTCTACTGACTATAAATAACTTTGCAACTACATGTCAAGTTATTCTACTAACCCTAACCTAACAGTCTACAAATACTCTAATGACTGCTAGTTGACATGTAGTTGCAAAGTTAGTTAGTGGACCATCGAAGTAAATCCGAAAATCTCCTTATATAGAACCTTTTTGGCATATAACTAACTACTCTGACCAGATATGCTGCCTAAGAATTATAGTTACCTGACCGCAGTCAGAACCCCGCCTATGTCTCGTCCCCTTTTGAACACTATCACTTGGGAATAAGGTCTTTAGTGTTCCCTAACTTGCTGCAAAGCAAAAACCCAGACTATGCCTTAGAGTATGCTTTAATCATGGCCGGAAGACCTCAAATCAATCACAGAGAATCCCACTAGCAAAAAGAATACAACAGTTTATATAGGACAGGAGCATGACAAAGCATTCTACAATATGATTGGTTCTTCATATGTCAAACCCTTCTGTTACTAGGTAAAGCAAGATCTGCCCAAATCATGTGTTTATTAGTTTGTTGGTTACTAAATATCATGGGCTGCTATTATATTTAGATAGTTGCCTGGATGTCTTTAAGTTTCATTTCCCCTTTTTGTTAGATATGATTCAGACCCACACTGACTTTGGCCCAACACTCTAAAAAATGCTGGGTTAAATATGGACAAAACCAGAGATTGATTGTTTTCACCCAGCCATTTTTTTCAACCAAATTTGGATTAATTTTTTTTAGCCAGCAATATAGCAATATAGTAAAAGGCATGTTTTTGCTCACTCCCAAATAGGGGCAAATTTGTGGGGTATTTTGAGCTGAAACTTGACCAGACCAGAGACTTGTATTACATCTTGTGAAAGAGGGCATAGGTGCCCTTTAACCCAACCTGCTGGGTTTGTCCATATTTAACCCAGCATTTTTTTAGAGAGAAGGTTTGGGGACATTTAGGTTTCAAAAGCATATAAATGTTAATCCTGCAAGGAAAAGAAATGTTAGTTATGATTAATTAAAAAATTCCATCACAGACGTGATCAGACTAGTCAGTATATGCAGTTTGAATACAGTGGGGCAGGAGGGGCAGAGTTCTACCGCAGCCCAGAGTGTCATTCATTATAACAGCAAGAGGTCGACCTCCATGACACTGAACTGAGATTAATCTTAAAAAAATCGTAGTCATACACTAATTGTGCAATCATCTCTATGTGAAGGATAAGAAAATAGATTTGTTACATTACATACATAAATAACCAACAATTTCATAAAATAAGCTATAAAGGTGTATACAGATTGACTAACTACAGTATAAAGGCCATATCAATATACTGTATATTGATCATCATCATATAAATGACTTTTGTAGATAAATGTCATACTTTTATCAAGTTTTATAAATCAGCATCATGACAACTTGAAAACCATTGTCCAATGTGTTCAAATGTTTGGGGTCAGTACGATTTTTATTATTTTTTTAAAGAATGAAATTAATACTTTTATTCAGCAAGGATGCATTATATTGATCACATAAAATCTGTACTTTTTATTCATCAAATGATACTGAAAAAAAAAATGTTTTCAACATTGATGATAAGCATTTCTGAAGGATCATGTGACCAGTGTTGGGGTAACGCATTACAAGTAACATTACAAGTTACAAGTGTTACGTAATCAGATTACTTTTTTCATGTACCTAGTAAAGTAACGCATTACCTTTAAATTTACAACAAAATAAGTGTTACTTTTTCAAATAAGTAACATAAGTTACTTTGATTTCCCATGTATTGACTGACAGCTAGTAACGCAAAAAGTAACGCTAAAGTAATGTAACACACTACTTTCCATGAAAAGTAACTATGTAACACAATTAGTTACTTTTATATTGTAATATTGTAACATTACTTTTAAAAGTAACTTTCCCCAACACTACATGTGACACTGAATACTGATAATTTAGCTTTGCATCACAGGAATTAATTACATTTTAAAATATATTCAAATTAGGGCTGTCAAATGATTAATCGCGATTAATCGCATACAAAATAAAAGTTTGAGTTTGCCTAATATATGTGGGTGTACTGTGTGTAATTATTATGTATATATAAATACAAACACATTCATGTATATATTTGAGAAATATTTACAAGTATATGTATTTATTTATATTTTTATATAATATTATATATAAATAAAAATATTTTGTACATAAATAACATATTTCTCTTAAATACATACATTAATTTGTGTGTATTTATATATACATAATAATTAAACACAGTACACCCACATATATTAGGCAAACTCAAACTTTTATTTTGTATGCGATTAATCGCGATTAATTGTTTGACAGCCCTAATTCAAATATAAAACAGTTATTTTAAATTGTAATAATATATTTCACAATATTACTGTTTTTACTGTATTTTTTTAATCGGTTGCATTTTATTTGGATAGTCCCCTTTAGTCATTCTTTTGATTATAACGTTGCACCTACATGTCAACTAACTCTCATTAGAGTATTAGCAGATTAGGGTTTGTAGAATAAGTTGATACGTACCTGCAAAGTTACTCCAAAAAGATCTTACCAACCCAAACTTTTGAAGGATACTGTATGTGTTTATGTACTTGCATGAAGCATAACCACTGCTCATTTAAGACTGTATCTGTCTCATCAGGCAATGTCAGCCATGAAGTAATAGAGAAGATTTTAATGGAAGGAGGGATAGACTCTGGAGGAGAAACAAGCTTTACAGAAACAGAAACAGAAACAGATGGAAGTGTACATGAACAAAAGCCCACTGAGCCCACCATCAGGAATCAGGTATTTCTTGAACCACTTTTGTTATAAATCCTAATGCATTGTAATATGCTGAACACACAAAACACTCACATGTGCCAATTCATTATGAAAGTCCCGAGTAATGTGGTTTATCTCTCCTGACACACAAAGGCCTTGTGTCTTTGTGATGGGATTATGAAAGGGGGATTGCTTACTTTACCATTTTTGCGGGCGGACAGAACTCCTCCGCACAGAACTTTGAATCGCAGAGGTCAGACGTTCAGCATCTTAAACCCTGCCTTCGCAAAATGAAAAACAAATGATATATCTGCTCAATAACAGAGAAGTGTTATCTTCTGTGAAAAATTTGGAAATATATCACTGATCTGTTCTTACATCCCAGGAAAAGAAACAAATGTTGTGAAATTCAGAGATGATTTCTGGATGATTTCAACACCACATTGTCTCCATAAAACACGCTTATGCTATGTGTATGGCGATTAGAATTATTGCAGTAATTAAAAACCAATATTTAATGCCAGCATTGTGAAAATATGTTTAATGAGTGCAGTAAAACTCATTTAGGTGAAATGTCATTTTTTATTAGATTAGCCGTGGTGTTTGACAAAGCATACGGACCTGCTGACCAAGCAAACTGGGAGTGAACATGAATGTAAACAGGTGTCCCTGTTATTTTAAGAACATGGATTCTTTTGAAAGCTCCATCTGCTTCTTATCCTCATGTGTTGGAAAGTTAAACAATGGCTCTGCTCTGCATTAAAGGAAGGCATCTGTAAACAGAGGAAATGCGGAAGGAGAGGCAATGCCACAATCAACCTATTTAAGCATGCACATTTAATTAAACAAGCTACTAATTATATAAAGCCATTTGAATTCCTGTGAGAAAGCAAATGCATTACATTTGCAACATCTGCTTTAAACACACACAATGGAAAAATCTCAGACAATAAAACACTTTGTCACACTGCTCCACTTTGTGGAGAGAACTGTAAAACACACTGAACAGTTTGAAGAACTTAAGAGAAGCAAAAATAGGTAGCCTAAGTTAAAAAAAAAAAAAGTCATAAATAGGTAAGATGGGCACTACCGAATGGAAAGCAATAGGCTACAGAAGTGTAATCCAACTCACAAAAATTCTGTTTTCAGACTTGACTCAAGCTTTAAAAAAAAAAAAAAAAGATCCCATGATGGAAGCCCAAAATATGAAATGCCTGACGGAACCCTTTAAGGTTCCAAATGCAGTAGCGTGTCTATGCCAACAATAGAATTTTATAACGGCAAAACCTGGGTCACTGTCGTGAAACACGTAACGGTCTCCTGTTCCCATGTTGAGAGTAAAGTATAGAATAACACAAGACATGTCTCTGATATTGGTTTGAATGGGAGAAAGTGTAACGCGCATTATGGCGGAATAAGTTCCGCCCTCTAAATAAGAGCCAATCGCCGACTGGTAAAGTCATCGCGTCACTTCAGTTGCCGTTAGAATCACCGGTTTCTATAGAAACAGTCAGACGCGCGCCTCCGAAGCGAAGCGCATTTAGGTCTGCGCATGCGCTTTAGCTTGATCCAGCCTGAAAAATACTTTTTTTTTTTGTCATGATTCGAGCGTTTAGAAACTAAATTTGTGAGCCGGTTGTTGTTAGATTTCATTAGTGATTTCAAATATGAAATTTAATCGTAAGGTTGGCGAACAGTTTTGGAGAATTATATGTTTCCCCATTCAAAGAGATTGCATGATGCCCAGGATGCCCGAGAAGCGTTTCAAAGATGGCCGCCGAGTGAAATGACCAGTGCCCAAGGAAGTCGACCGGAAGTTGAAGTCGGCCGCGTGCCGCCATCTTGTAGCAGAACTTCACTTGCGTTAGCATCCCATTGACTCCCATTCATTTTGGCGTCACTTTGACAGCGAATAACTTTACATGTGAGGCGTTTAAAGACTCCATTTGTCCATAATTTATTTCTAAACATACATGACAATGTATAAAGGGCTCCATTACCTTCTATGTTACATTATGGCCCTGTAGAAACAGTTTTTGTAAAAATAGGCTAACGATTGCGTCATAACCACTCGACTCTCTGTCGCACAGTAGAGAAATTACCGTACAGACAGGAGGAGAAGCTCACAGGCAATAGTATGCATTAACTTAATATGGCGTACTGGCGTTACATTTTAAAATACTATACAAACTAATTAATCAGAATACTTACTCCTGCTCACTCACGCCAAAGAACTCCCCGGTCAAGCTCGCCGTCTCTGCAAGATTAACGATGGCAGTTTGCACGCACAGCTACTAGAAGATTTACATCTGTCAGACAGGTTGCTGACGTCATCAAGCTTAGTTTTAGTCTGCGCGTCAGAAACGGAAGTGCTAAAAATCGCTAAAAATGGGCTTCACTTGACTCAATTGAGTTCCAATGGGGTCGCTGTGTCCATTTCTTTTACTGTCTATGGAAATTACTTGTCGTAAAGGGACTTTGGTAAAGTGCAGAAGTGTTGTGTGTGTGAACATGATGGTTGTTGTAGTTCTCGACTAAATGTGAACATGCATTTACACTTCTCACATGCACGAAAACATTCAGTAATCCTCAACTTAAAAAAAACAGTGAAATGCAATCTCAGAATTTGCAAACCTGTAATTAACTTTATTAAATTACACATAAATATACTTTACGTATTTAATCTCACTTTATTAACCAATGTCTTTGCGGCTGACCTTTAATTATTTAATACAATCATACTAATAAGCAGAAAATACTTCAGATTAGATTTAGAAATAAGAGAATTTCCTTCTCCTGTATCCTATTCTTATTTAAGAATTTGTTTGAGTATTCTGTATTCTATCCTGTCATTTGCATGAGAATCAATAAAATTGTTAATCTCACAAAAAAAAAAAAAAAGAATTTGTTTGAGCTGCGCCCTCTACTGTACAGGCGTAAATATGCATTTCCTTCAGCCTGAGGCTTATTCATTTCACATTTGGTGTGAAAGGGCCTTAACATTTGCCAAAAATAAAACTTTTTTTGTTATTTAAAAAACAAATAAGAAAGCCCAGCCCAGGTGAGAAAAAGTAATGCAAAACTAATGTAATGCATTACTTTTCATTAAAAGTAACTAATGCAATATTGCAATGCATTACTTTTAAAATTAACTTTCCCCAACACTGACTACAGGACAGTTTTGAGTGTCACTGAATCATTATTTTGCTTCGCTTCAGCTATAATAAAGAGACATCCACTCTTGCATTGCGTGTTCATGCATTTTGGGGGCGGAGCAGTGAAGGGAGGGGCGTGTTTGTTTGGGCTGATTTCAAATATCAACAGTATTTCTCAGAAATCACTTACTGCACCTTTAAAATATTCCCTTAGGTAAGGAGAAATCACACTTTAAATCTCATACTTAAGGTTCTATATGCAACCGGGCAAACATCTATGAATACTGAACATTAATACAATACATGAAACAAAATCTTGTTTTAATCCCTCACCAAATCCCAAGCCTGTTTGGCAGCAGTATACTAACACAACTTTTTTTATTATTATTATTTTAGGCATCTCGGTCAGCGCCTGTATGTGTCCTTCTTACTTCAGTTCTGCTGGTTCATCAGCTGCTCAGACTACTATAGCAGCACAGCCTGTTTCACACTCTGAACAGGTGAGTATAAAATACCTGTATCTAACATAAAAGGTGCCATGCAGCGTTGATTTCCATGTGGGAAATTCAGAGAATTTATTTATGGAATAAATGAAATAGGGATGCACTGATACTGAAATTCTGGCCCAGATAAATGACTGATATTATATAGCTACACTAAAAATGGATAGGCTAGTTAAAACACATTACAAGCTAAAATGTACAATCTGTTACTTGATGCTAAAAGAGCATTTAGTATATAAATGCAAATATTTTAATGGGCTTCTAATACTTTTGAACAGATCTCAGGTTGAAGAAACTTATGGTGTGATACTCTTTAAAGCCTGCAGAGGGCACTCAAACATTGTTGGTGTTCATTATGTTTTGTGGGGCGTGTTGGTGTAACAAGATACATGAACCAACATCAGCAATTTACTGTGATTTGAAATGATTGTCTGGAAGCCTCCGAATTAGTTTTCAAACTTCTTGACACTCGTTATGTTGTGGTACACTGCTTTATCCTGCTCTCCACCGAACACAACTGCACTCATCATGAGATATACATCTAGCCAATAAACAAGTGATAACATCTTTTAATATTTTAGACTCAGTGGCTTTCTGTTTCTCCAATTATTCTAGAAGTCCAGGAGGAGGAAGAGCAGATGGACAGATGACCTGAACGGAAGACATTTGGACATCCAATGCACACACACACACACACTCAAAGAGCTCAAACAAAAACAGCAGTGGATCCATGACAAACCATGACAACACACGGCTTGCAAGCTGTAAACGAAAAAACACATTGTTCATTATTCTTTGTCACCGCAAAACAAGTGCACAGAGGTCAGAGGTCTCATGGGCTGGATCAATGGATTGGAAAATGAATGTAAAATGGGGCTAAACTAAATGACAGGTTCTTTTGTGGATATTCTTTCAGAATGTGACTCAGAGGAGGTGATCTGAGGTGCCTGAATAACAAAGAATATGAGAAAAACAAGATCTTTCCCTTCCCACTATCCACTGTTTTTTGTTGAAAATCAAAGGAATTTTAACACTTGTCTCTTTTATTAGACTGTTTAAAAGCATAATTTTATCTATAATGTGCACATCCTTTGATTGCCATGATGAGAATAAATGAGTCAGACATGTAAGCTGAGAAACAAGCAAATCGGTGGTACAAAATGTAACACAATTTCATTTATAAGCAAAGCTTTATACAAACTGACCAGGAATCAGGTTATGTTTGGGGAAACTGTAGACACACTGAATTTCAATAATTAAATCAAGCTTTTCTACTCATTTAAAGGTCATAACCTCTAGCAGATATTACATGTAGGCACTTTTCTTCACAACTGCACTTCTAAGCCTCACTATTTTCTCAGTAATCCTAGATACAAGCACATTTTTTATTTTGTAATGGATTTATTATTATGAATTTTTTTGGTTGCACTTTATTTTACAGTATGTGCACTTTCAATGTACTTACCCATGAAAATATTGAGTAAGGTCAGGTTTACAGTAAGGTTCAGGGTTAATACCTACTATAAGTACATAGTATGTGCATGGAAACAGGACTGTAAAATAAAGTGCTACCAATTTTTTTCTACAAATAGGAATGGTGATTTACACCAAAATGCACATGAATTTGTGAGCCAGTTGAGCAGTTTTTATGTGTTGTTACAAATTTTTAATAAATATTTTTTCAATTAATACCCTGCTGCCTTATCATCCGTGTGATCTCAATCATTGTAGAAGCTGTCGCAATCACAAAAAACTAAAGTTATTATTTATTATTCAGGATATTATATCTGTTAAACTAATCAGAAGCACTTCGGTTGTTCTGCATTCAAAGCCATACATTTCACGTCTTCATCAACAAGGAGACTGACACAATTGCGGGTCACGTCCTTAGAAATAGCCAATGGTTAGTCAGCATTAGCCAATTAAAAGCCCTTGAAAACATGCAGAGATTGTGTCAGGAATAGCCTTTCCGTATCAACGGCCTCTGCACTTATTCATTTAACTGCTGTCAGTGGGTGCCAATCAGATAACTAACACAGGAGGAAAAATATGCCGCAACAATCAGTGAAATATTCATGATTTTTGGCTTTACTCTGCCTTAAGAGACTTAGTCAATAGGTCAGTGGGGAAAACACAGACTGAGGCGTCTGAGGGTGTTCATAAACAAACAGAGTAAGGTCAGAAACATTATAACGCGGCTCAGCGCTCATGACGACAGGCGATATCTAAAATGGATCCTTATCAGAGCTCTTCAGACAGTTTATGTTCTGTAGTGTTCATTTTAAATGAGATGTGCTTTCGATAAAGGGAGCCTGCTCTGCTCCGGAAAATCTCACTGGTGGAATCTGACGTTTTAGTCAGACTGGCTCTTTAAGGATAAGGAATGAGGAATTGATCAGTCTGACTTTCAGACAGGCTTCCAGACTACAATTGTTCTTTTCCCTGCTGACTTGCTCACCAAACATAACTTTTTCAGGACATGTGCTCACAATTACCACTACAAAAAGTTGTAATAATATGATTAAAATTATAAACACTCGTATTAGATGAAAACCAGTCCAGACTCTGTCAGTCTTCAAGAAACAGGTTTTGTCGTCTGCTACTTTAAATGCTCACGCTCTAAAAGCAGGATGTATTCTGATTGGCTCTCAATGTTTTTTTATTGTTCATCAGCTGGAAAATAAAAATCCATCTGAAGTGATTTTTCTCTGTTGTTGGCCAATAGTTGTTGTGTGGACTCTGCTCTTCTATATTCAGAACAATTTTAGAACTATATCTTTAACGTCTTGGTGCAAATGGGTCTTAACTCTTAAAAATAATAGCAACAAGAAAAACTTCATATAGTTTTTAAACTCAGTGATTTAAGTGCTTTACATAGCATAAACAAAGTGCAGCTAAACGAAGAAAAAAAAAAAAATCAAACCAAACCCAGCTACTGCTTTGATTTGAAGCAGTAGCTGGGTTTCTATTACAGATTTGCGCAAAATTTTGCAATATTTTCTAAATCTTTATAAAAAAACTATTGCGAAATGACAGTGTTTTTTCCATTAACTGATGTTCTGTGACTAAAACTTATAAAACGATAAGTCATTCCAAAAATCATGGCATTGGATGTTGATGTTAGGAGGTTTAAGTAGCTACACTACCATTCAAAAGTTTGGGGTCAGTAAGATTTTTTAATGTTTTAAAAGAAGTATCTTCTGCTCACCAAGCCTGCATTCATTTGATTAAAAATACAAACAAAAACAGTAATATTGTGAAATATTATTCCAATTTAAAACAGCTGTTTTCTATGTCATTATACAGTAAAGTGTAATTTATTTCTGTGATCAAAGCTGAATTTTCAGCATCATTACTCCAGTCAGTGTCACATGATCCTTCAGAAATCATTCTAATATGATGATTTGATGCTCAAGAAACATTTATGATTATTATCAATGTTGAAAACAGTTATTTACATTTTTTATTTCATGATGCTATGATGAATAGAAAGTTCAAAAGAACAGCATTTTTCTGAAATCTAAATCTTTTGTAACATGAAACACTAGCGTTCAAAAGTTTGGGGTCAGTAAGAATTGTAATTTTATTTTTGGGGGATAGAAATAAAATTAATCAATACTTTTATTCATCAAGGATGAGTTAAGTTGATCAAAAGTTACAGTAAAGACAATTATAATGTAAGAAAATATTCTATTTTAAATAAATGCTGTTCTTTTGAACTTTCTATTCATCGAAGAATTTTGAAAAAAAATTGTACACAACTGATTTCAACATTGATAATCATAAATGTTTCTTGAGCATCAAATCATCATATTAGAATGATTTCTGAAGGATCATGTGACACTGAAGACTGGAGTAATGATGCTGAAAATTCAGCTTTGATCACAGGAATAAATTAAACTTTACTATATATTGACATAGAAAACAGCTGTTTTAAATTGGAATAATATTTCACAATATTACTGTTTTTGTTTGTATTTTTAATCAAATGAATGCAGGCTTGGTGAGCAGAAGATACTTCTTTTAAAACATTAAAAAATCTTACTGACCCCAAACTTTTGAATGGTAGTGTATATCGCCAGTGTTGCCAAGTCTGCAAGCTACTTAACACTGTTGCCTTGGGGTTGTTTTTCATGTCCACAGGTTGAAGAGACCCCAAATAACATGATATTTAGCCCCTGAAATGTGAATTTTACCAGGAAAAACCCCACCAAAAATGCGTATTTTACCCCCCAGAAAGCGATTTCCATCTTCAAAGAATGATCGACTTTTAAATATGAAAAAAAAAAACTTTTTCGAATTGCCTGAAAAACCACCGCATGTGAGCATAAAAACGTTTTTGCGATATATGGGAGTTTTGATGTTTGACGAAACTGACGTTGGGAAACGCATATTTTCAATTCACATTTATTTTAATTTGCGCAATTTAAAGGGTAACAGAAACACAGCTAGTGTCAGTTAGTAAATCAATTTCATGAATCCAGACCAGTTGGTGTCAGTAAAGAGTTAAAAACAGAAAAAAGACAAAAAGAGTGCTGTTGGGATGAATAAGAACCAGATAAACAAATGCTAAGCCTACTTTTTCAGCTATTTTTGCCTGACTTGACTTTTGTTGGTGAAACCTACATTTACATTTTTCCTTGTTCGAGAAGCCTTCTCTTGGATACGTCACAATAGGGGAAAAAAAGAGTACCACAACTTGTTTCATGCCAACTTTGAAAATGAAGTTACCTAAAAAGATTCAATAAAGTCTTGTTTTTTTATCTGTCGTATCACTTTTTTAAATTTAATTTGTGAATCAGTGGGTTTATACAGCCAGTCTGGTGTTTCATCCAGCATATAACTGATCTTCCGCACTCATGGTCATGCTCCCGTAATGATTCATTTCAGTCATGTTCTCTGTTTTCCTGCCCCATTGTGTTTCCATATCAACACTTTCGTATCAGTTTTAAGAATCATATTGTAAGGACCAGCTGAGGATTGAGCGGAAAAGGAGAAATGTACGTTTTTTCTTCACCTCTCACAGCGCACAGTCAGACCACTTTCAGTTTTGTTCTAAACAGACCGAAGCCAACAGAATCAGAAACATGCCTAGCCATTGAAATTGATCAATGCAAACAAACGGCTGGAAGGTCTGGCCACGGTGATGATGTTACTATGCATTCTTCACATCCTGCCATTAAAAACTAGAATTTGTTCTGACTGTTGAATTCATTTGTGTTTGCATTGTGATCGTATCATTTGATACCAAATTCATTACACTGTGGTTTCTTTAATTAGTGTCAGTTGCTCCACAATGTTCAAGTTTCTGAGAATGTGTTTAATAATTTTCATTGGCAAATCTGTACAATCTTAGCAGTTTTAGAAATGTATTAATTTCACTCAAAACTGCCATTCTTGAGTGTTAGTTAAATGTGTAGTCTTGATAGTTTTACTCAAAGCTAATTTGAAGCTCTGTTCTGAAGGTTCTTTTTCGCATTAACTTAAAAAAATTCAATGGAAGTCAATGAGAACTGGTTTAAGTTCCACAGAAGAAAGAAAGTCAATACAGTCAATCATTCAAGTCAATCATTTTTGGCTGGACTGTTGCGATAAAGGGACATCTTTGTACCTTATTTACCCCTAAAAGGTACCTTAAGGGTGTATTAATACTCTAAACTACTAATATGCAGCTTTTAGGGGTTTATAAGAAACAAAGTTGTTTCTCAGTGACAAAGCTGTTGAACCTCTAAAAGTAAGATTTTTGCACATCTATTTTCTGACAAGGCAGTAAATTCATACCATATTTAACTTACTGACCTTTTGGTAAAGAAATTTAAGCAATTTCATGTTTAGTTTGATTACCACAATTAAACAGCTTTGATAGAGGAGGTAGATTCAGTGATTCTGTATACAAGAAAATAGCTCTTGATGACCGAAGATTCACACACAAACCCAAGGATGAACATTTAAAGATCCTTCACACTATCTATGATTGTATCTGAATGGCAAATATGGGTTACACACACATGCACATGTCTGTGCGCAAGAGCGGCATTCACATTCACGGACTTTTGTTACGTTGGAGCACATGCGTCTTCTTAAGGTCTCCTATTTGATTCCAGATGCATCAGGTCATACATTTTGTATAAACCTGGCTCCTCCGTGTGCTGCACAAGGTTACTGTGCTAACCAGGTGAAGGGTTGAATAATGGTCTGACATTCCAGAGATGTGGATCTGCGGAAGATCCGGCGCTGCTGAATAATGCAAGGAGCAAACAATCAGCGCACACACATGTAACTCTCTCAGTGAAGGACCACCCTACATTCTTAGAAGAAAAGGTTCTATAGAGAACTTTAAAGGGTTCTGTCAGGCGCTTCATATGTGGAACCTTGCCCATCATGGGATCATTTTTATGAATTTAGTTTAAATTAAAGGATTAGTTCACTTCAGAATGAAAGTTTCCTGATAATTTATTCACCCCCATGTCATCCAAGATGTTTATGTTTTTCTTTCTTCAGGTCGAAAAGAAATTACGGTTTTTGAGGAAAACATTCCAGGATTTTTCTCCTTATAGTGGACTTCAATGGGGTTCAACGGATTGAAGGTCCAAACTGCAGTTTCAGTGCAGCTTCAAAGAGCTCTACATGATCCCAGACGAGGAATAAGGTCTTATTTAGGGAATCAATCTGTCATTTTGTAAAAAAATAAATAAATAAATTATATACTTTTTAACCACAAATACTTATCTTGCACTACTCTAAGTAGCAATCCAGTGTTTACAAACTGAACGTGCAAAGACTAAGTCAAATGCCCTTTACAAAAAAAGGTAAAACAATGATGTCGGATGATTTTGAAGTTGGAGGAGAAAATGAGATTGAGTTTTTCGCCCTACCCCATACTTCTGCCTACGTCACGCGTGACTTTTCCAACATGATTACGTAATGCAAGCTATTGCAAGATGAGCAGTTGTGGTTAAAAAGCATAATTTTTTTTCTATTTTTTTTAGAAAATGACTGACCGATTGTTTCACTAGATAAGACTCTTATTCCTCATCTGGGATTGTGTAGAGCTCTTTGAAGCTGCACTGAAACTGCAGTTTGGACCTTCAATCCGTTGAACTAAGTCCACTATATGGAGAAAAATCATGGAATGTTTTCCTCGAAAATCTTAATTTCTTTTCGACTGAAGAAAGAAAGATATGAACATCTTGGATGACATGGGGGTGAGTGAATTATCAGGACATTTTAATTCTGAAGTGAACTAATATTAAACTAATATTATGTAAATTTTGGCCCTTTAGCAGTTAAAAAACAAAACTGCATGCATTTTGTGGAAGAACATTGTTTTGGTTCCAGTATAGAGCTACAACAACCACAATGAAATGACCCTTCACAATAGATAAAGCTTTACTTTACAATAAACTTTATTAAAGAGCTACATATGGCAATTTATCTGTTCAATAAAATACCTTACTCACCTGTTGAGTAATAAAAACGTTTTTACAACATACCAAATCCCTCAGTTCTCATCATCTCCGAAAAACCAAGCCTATGTTGATTCTCGTTTTTTTTTTTATCAAGCTCTGTTGCATTCTTTTTTTGCCAGAAGACTCTCCTCCGTTCGTCATTAGTTTAAAATGGGTGATTCCCCGGAGGTCGGAGATCTAGTCAACTTTTCTTTGACCAAGCCAAACTTTCTCGCTCTTTGTGACAACAAACCTATGCCTCTCCCACACCATACACGCGTCAAAGTAGAGTGCCTCAGGGATGACGCATTTTTGTAGGCAAAACCCGGAAGCGAGTTCGCATTTTAGGACTTCCGGTTCCAACGCCGTAAAGTCTATGGTTTTTTTGAATGGGTTTTTGCAAAATCGCCTGAAATAAGGTCTGTGGTTAACAAAGCCTCTAAATACTTTCATGTTTTGATCTATGACATAAAACACACCAGTTAACCCACTTGTAATATTTTAAACTTTTACTGTGTCTTAAATTCGGCGGTTGCTAACAAATTGCTAAAAGGGACAACTTCCTTTGGTGGGGACTTTAGACGTCATCATGATAAACAGGACATTTGGACAGCATTTCTCATGAAAAAGTGGATAAGTATTAATAACAGCACAGATCATAATCAGTGAGCATGTTTTTAAATAAGGTTGTTTTCTAAATACAATTTGAGGACGTTTGGTGGTGACGACGTTGATCCGCGACCATGGTGTGCTGTAGTCCGTTTATAGCCTACTGTTATGCTGCGTCCCAATTCGCCTACTTATACTACGTCCTAAAAGTATGTACTGTTTTTGTAAAGAAAAAGTACATACTTTTGAGTGTGTAGTAGAAGAGTATGCAAGTTTTGGGACATACTACCTCGTCAAAACTGCGTCTTTAACGGACGTTCTGTTGCTTAGTTACTCAACCTGTAACTGTTTAAACTACCCTGTCAATCATTTTGCCACAGTTAAAATCCTCCACATTGAATTAAATTTATTTTCTTCCGTTTCGGAGAGAAATGTAGTCGCACATTGATCTGCCAGTCATGGGTCATTCATGCAGAGAACTCTCCTCATCTTTGCATAATGATGCATTTAAAAGTTAATGACTAAACACATCGTTATAAACGTTCACAATGCTGTTGCAGATGAAATATAATATGGATAACATTTAATAAATATCTTTTTGTCAGGTTAGAAACTGCTTATTAATCATTCAAGCCCCTTTATCTTAACCGTCATACCTCGCACGTCCGTCATGTTTGTAGTTTTTAAACACTTTTTAATCGTATTTGTAGTTCTAATCGAATCCTCGTCCACAGCGCAATGTGTTATGGGCAATATTAGCCGTTAGAAGTGTGCACGGATCTGCACTTCGAATTCTAACCGGAAAAAGTACACCATCCGGGTATCTTTGGAATACTCATTTCAACATACTACGATTTGGGACATACTAATTCTTTTTTCGAATACTATTTAGGACGCATAGTATGCGAATTGGGACGCAGCATTAGCCTTTTATGACGACTTTATTTAGGCTTCAAAATCTATAAATGTTGTGTTAACTTGTAAATATTATCTTGGGTTGGCCTACAAAAACGCGTCACCCTGGGGCACTCTATTTACAGATATGACAAGAAACGCACGCACGGGCGAGTGACGTATGTAGACAATATCCCGCGAAAACCACCCCGACCGGTCTAAAACATAAACAAGTAGGCTTACCATATGAATCAGGGTAAGACATAAACAGGTTTTGGAAGAACGATTGATAATGTATAGAGTGTACCTTTGATTTTGTTTTAATGCATTTTTATTTTAATTAAATGTATTAAGCAATCATTTAAGACATTTCTCCTTAAAAATGTGTTATTGAAATAAAGTGTAACCAAGCGGATATCAGATGTTTAAAATATCAACTGTAATTTCCATTATTTAAAGGTGCCATAGAATGCTTTTCGACAAGATGTAATATAAGTCTAAGGTGTCCCCTGAATGTGTCTGTGAAGTTTCAGCTCAAAATACCCCATAGATTTTTTTATTCAGTTTTTTTAACTGCCTATTTTGGGGCATCATTAAATATGCACCGATTCAGCATGATTCCCCTTTAAATACTTGCGCTCCCCGCCCCCAAGATCCCAGCTCGATAATACATTACATAAACAAAGTTCACAGCTAATATAACCCTCAAAATGGATCTTTACAAAGTGTTCGTCATGCAGCCTATCGGATTATGTAAGTATGGTATTTATTTGAATGTTTATATTTGATTCTGAATGAGTTTGATAGTGCTCCGTGGCTAAAGCTAACATTACACACTGTTGGAGAGATTTATAAAGAATGAAGATGTGTTTATGAATTATACAGACTGCAATGGTTTAAAAATGAAAATAGCAACAACTCTCGTCTCCGTGAATACAGTAAGAAATAATGGTAACTTTAATCACATTTAATAGTACATTAGCAACATGCTAACGAAACATTTAGAAAGACAATTTACTAATATCACTAAAAATATCATGATATCATGGATCATGTCAGTTATTATCGCTCCATCTGCCATTTTTCGCTATTTTCTTTGCTTGCTTACCTGCATAAAGTCTGTGCTGCTCCAGACGTTAATACTGGCTTGTGTAATGCCTTGAACATGGGCTGGTATATGCAAATATTGGGGCGTACATATTAATGATCCCGATTGTTACGTAACAGTCGGTGTTATGTTGAGATTCCCCTGTTCTTCTGAGGTCTTTTAAACAAATTAGATTTATATAAGAAGGAGGAAACAATGGAGTTTGAGACTCACTGTATGTCATTTCCATGTACTGAACTCTTGTTATTCAACTATGCCAAGATAAATTACATTTTCGATTCTATGGCACCTTTAAAGTAAATATCAGATTTAACATGATGTTTTATTTTCAGTAAGACACTATTTTTAAGATAATATGATTAAATGTGGATTAGTTTTGTCACTTTTATAACAAGCTAGCAAGCGAATAGATTTCAGTGTATTACAAAGCCTATTATATGCATACAAATGCCCTCATTCCTGTACAGGAAGTTAAACATGAAGCAAAAAAGCATTCTTAGCTCTGTTAATAAATGAAAGTCAGAACTCGTGACTGAGTGAAGATGAATTCCCTATATGGACAAGTGGTAGATGTCTTGATCTGGTATGGATGATATGAGCCACTTATATGTTCTCAGATGAATACATTCATACCTTCACTGCTCGTTCTTCCGTTTTCATGAGTGTGTGAGCTTTGGCATTAGAAGAGTGGAGCTTTAATTACGAGCTGTTGGGAAGATGAGTGTCTCCCCCGGAGGAGAGAAATGAGACACGGTGAGGTGGTGAAATGTCAGAGATCTGACCGCACCTGATCAGAATGTAAGACATTGTCGAGAAGCTGTCTTCATCCTGTCATGGTCTGACATTATGGGAAAAACCTCCAGAGTCAAATAATGAGTATGAATTAGGAGAATTTGTAATTATTACAAATGAACTGTGTGATTAAAAATGACCTATAATTTCTGCGCCATATTTCTGTTTCAATGTAATTATTGGCTATGCTTGATTCTTTAGTTCATCTGTGTCAGGTATTTTACAAGATATACTTTTAATAAATGAATTACACAGTCATTTTAAGAGATAAAAGAGTTAAATAAATGAATAAATATAAGATATATTCTGTAAATTGTGTTTCTTTTGACATCACACACTGTATTTAAGCTTGTGATTCTGTCATTCTTTTCAGCTCTAATCTGTAGTTTTTCCATTGACGTTTTTCTGTCTGTTCATTTAAGATGCCAGTATAGTCACATACTGCATCTCTACACAGTGTTGTCTAACACAGAACATTTCACACGTTTCAAGTAAAACTTGGCATACAAAGGTCAGAACAAGGCAGTGTTGGATGAAAATTGATCCATTTTTATTCTAAAGAGCACTGACAGAATGGATAGAGGTCATAGACATACAGCAAATATTCCATGACGAACAGCATATGTGACCCTGGAGCACAAAACCAGTCATAAGGGTCAATTTTTGAAACTGAGATACATACATCATCTGAAAGCTGAATAAATAAGCTTTCAATTGATGTACGGTTTGTTAAGACAATATTTGGCCGAGATACAACTATTTGAAAATCTGAAATCTGAGGGTGCAAAAAAAAAAAAAATCTAAATATTGAGAAAATTGCCTTTAAAGTTGTTCAAATGAAGTCCTTAGCAATGCACATCCACTCACAAAAATACATTTTTTGTTATATTTATGGTAGGAAATTAACAAAATATCTTGATGGAACATGATCTTTACTTAATATCGTAAAAGAAAAATCGATAATTTTGACCCACACAGTGTATTTTTGGCTATTGCTACAAATATAAAGTTAAGAAATATTAATTTAATCTTCAGAATTTAGTTAATGTGTAATTTTTATGTTTATAACTGATACCAGTTACTTTGAAACAAGATGATGAAATGAAGAGAATAATTTTTTTTTATTTGCATTTCTTTTAATTTTTAAAAATTAAAAATATGATGATTAATTATTAATTATAATGAAATTGTCATTAATTTAAAAGAAGGTATAAAAGGCAGGATCCCCAAACTATCAGTATCGGCTCTGAATAATCGGCTATCGGTGGAGAAATTTAGTATCGGCGCATCTCTAATTTTTACATTTTACTGGTTAACATAAGATATTTGGCATTATCAGGACCCACAAATATTGCATTACTATACCATACATTATATCCATTATATAGTAGTTTAATGTAGTACTGACACAAAAACTCTGTAAACTTGAATTTTCTTCTCACAGTAATTTTCATTTTGGGTGAACTATACGCAAGATATATTGTTACTATATTGTGACGATATATTGTTACACCCCCCAATGACTTGATATATTTATCTCTATAGATAATTAAATAGTGAACATATTGGTTAACAGCAGTTGCCAATTAGTGGTATGTAACCTTCCAGATGTCAGTGGAACTGACTCAGTCACAGAGGTGATTCATAAAACCTTTCATTATAAGACCTGTCATTAAGGCTCTTGTTTTTGCCAATTTTACCTCATGCATTTACTGTTGTAGACTCTTGAACTATTGCAATCATGACTTTTGATACAACAATGAACAGATGAAATGCTGAGACTGCCTCTTAAATGTGTATGAAATAATTGTTTATGGAGTAATTTTTGAGAGAGGAAGGATTATAAAAACATACTGTACTTTCTAATGGCAATCTTAATGTCACAAAGTTTCCCAGTTGATCAACATTTACTCTACACTCTAAAAAATAAAGTGTTTTCTCTCGTTCCATATAGAACATTTCACATCCACTGAAACTTTCCAATGCACAAAAAGTTTCTTTATAGTGGAAAAAGGTTCTTTGGATAATTAAAGAAAGTTATTTTAAGAACTGTTCACTGAAACGTTAATTTATTCATTTAAAATGACAGTATGCAACATTACGCCCACCGCTTTAGTCATTTCAAACAATTGCATTTCAATAAACTAATTATACAAATTCTCTGCGGATGCACGGATCTGTATTGAACGGATGTCAATGCGATGTCGTCTTTCATTCAGACTGACTCCCAGCTGGTTCTAGCCAACTGAACACGGATGTGGTGACGTTGCATGAATACATCAGGTAGCAGGAACACCGTATAAATAGAGAAAGTTTCCAAGAAGCCCAGTGAAGCAATAGCAAGCGGCAGCAAGAGCACAAGAGCCAGCGAAAACTTTCAACGCTGCTTTCGCTGATACAGAAAGTATTGAAGAAGGTTTTTATATTTTAAATCCTCCTTTTTAACTTACTGACCAACGCATTCAGCACCATGGACAGCATCCGCGCGGCGGTTTACCTGAGCGTTTTCCTCTCGCTGCTTTGCGTCTGCAGGGGTCAGATGTCACTGGACAACCGACTGACCACGCAAGAGGAGCAGTTCATCAAACGAGACCTGGTAAGAGGATAACTCAGCAAATACATTTTTAACCTGTTGATGTAAAAAAATAATAATTTTTTAGCATAATCCGAAAACCATGCTTTTCACATTGATTTTCCCATCATACTAACATTTTTACTGTTTTACTACATCAGAAATGCATCTTCAAATTCTTCCCATTGTGCCAAAAACTTAATTCTGTCTTTGATGTTTTTCTGAGACAGCAATAACTTTTTAAAGTAGTGCATTTGCTTAAATTTTGCAAATCTCTTGACCAATAATTTGTGGTTAAGACAATTAAAAGCTTGTGGTTTTGCCATTTTGTGCTAAACAAGGTGTAAAAATGAAGTATAGTTTCTAGTTTCTAATCTATCTGTCTAATGCTTTCTCCCCGTTTGCGTTTAGGCTGAGGCGCTCGATGAACTTTTGGATGGAGATCAGGACAATCGGATATCTGTGGAGAAAAAAGCTAGCGTCATTCCAAGGGTAAACACATTCCTCCACTTTTTTTCTTCTTCATATTATCTTAGAAATAGCGTTTATGACCAAGTACGAGATGTTGAAAGTATCAAATGTGATGCACTTTTTCCTAGTGTGACGTGGGCGAGCGCTGCGCCATGAAGCACGGACCGCGCATCGGGCGCCTGTGCGACTGTCTGCGAGGAACCGCCTGCAATACTTTCTTCTTGCGCTGCTACTGATGGAGCTCGAGCAACTCTCTTCTCTCTCAGGCTCTGTGCTTAGAAGCTCGTGACAACAACCTCGTTTATTTAAGTTTTATTTTACGCTTGACATGACATGGGTGATGATGATGTATTGATAGCCTACTGTTGTATTGTTCGTATTGACTATGTTTAAATGTCTTTATTTTCTGTTAATAAAATGTCTTTAAGGCTCATTCATTCTGAATATTGTCTAAATGAAAGGTGCGTCTATACATTCTCTGTGAATTTATAATTTAAATATATTTAATAAAACCGTAAAACACTGTTAGAACAAGGTCTGAGGAATATTATTACAGGGTTGCGTTATTTAATGATCAACAAGTGCTGTGATCAACAACCGAAATCCTGGTCATTAATTTGAATCATCATTAATCATTGGATAGCAGGGGTAATCCTTTAAAAGGCTTTCGGAGGTTCATCTCTTTGTTATGACAGTAATTTTCTGTTGGAGTTCTTCACGCGCAACCAAAAGTAGCCTATCTTCTGACGTGTTTATCACAGTTTGCCAACTTTCTTCTTAAAATTGAAGCGATAGCAAATCCACAGGCAAATGCGACTTTAGTTCGTAAGTGTCTTGTGATTATTGAAACGTTTGAAAAGGCTGTTGAAACATAGGCGCCATGATGGTAAAACGATTTTTTTTTAAATATTAAAACTACATTTTTGGAAGATCTGCGGTTGAAGAGATTAGTCTTATATTCAGAAAAAGAACAACACGCTCTGTCTTATTAAATCCTCTTTGAAACAAAGAGGATTACTGCGAGATTTGTCCACGGGTTGGTCGTCATTATGAATTCAAGGAAATGTCGCAGACGCGACGGGTGAGTTGTATAAAGTGAAATCTATCAACAATGTAGCCTGTCCGCGATAAATCCTATAAAATCTCTTCAAACCGCTCTGTTCTATCAGTCAATCGCAATATGATCAGCCATAGATATTAATAGATAGAACATGCCACATTCGACGGCTCCAGACACGTCGGTACGTGCGCCATCTTGGAACGGTCAGGGTGTCGTCGTTGCCTTGCTGCCCATCAGGCAATGACTTTGCACACAAAGGTTGCTACCTCATAAAAATGATTTGGGAGACTTACAAGGCAGGGTAATGTTTTAATGATCTACAGCAAAAAAAAAAGAGTGATCTTTGGTGAAAACTGAGCAAATATTTAATTACTAAAATAATTTCTCACTAGAAATGAATATCAAAAGTGGAAAACGTTGGTCAAAAAATTATATTTACAGACAAACTGACCACCAACTGCAACTTTAAGATGGCGTCTTTCTTTTTTAGCTTAACTGTCATGGAATGGAATGCACAATGATATCAAAGGCAGTGACGGATAGGCCTACATCTATACTGCCTTTGAAAATCGATCAGATGATGGGATCTCAGGAGACAGGAAGCGAAGCTAACGTTGGATTCGGACATGCCTTGATGCATACCTGGCAATGCATTCTCTGAAGGTAGCATTTTTAAGATGCAGCCTAACACTGTGTCTACACTGGATGCAACTGTTAATACACACCAACAGCTAGAAGCTGCAACCGTTGCAAATCCATTTTTGTCCTTCTTATGAGAAGTATCACACATGCTTGGAGTATGTCATAAATAGAACAAGGCATCAGTTTACTGTCAGGGATTTCTTGTGCCGCGTTGCGCCGCATCTAGTGTAGACAACATCACTGATTGATTATAATGGGTTCTATTATCTTTTGTCGTGCCGCCCGTGTCCGATGTAGACACGGTGTAAGAATCAATTATGTCACAACATGGCGCAGCTTCTGGTTGTGAATCTGCCGAGATTTAAATTTACAAAGAAATAGGTTAACCTTTCACAGGTGAAAATGTGTTGGCTTGAGTTTTTATATGTAGCCTACAGGTTTTTAAACTACTGTAACTTTTGTTACTGTTAGCTAATGCCTTCTTCTTATTGTATTGTGTTGTTTTAGCAAATTATCTGCTTAAGTTTATTGCAAATCATGCGTCTCTAAGTAACTACGGTTTCAGAGGCAGAGTCATCCGGCTTTGACCGTTCCAATATGGCGGATGGCTTGCGTATCGCGGCCAATAGAAGCAGCGAATAATGAGGCATCTATGTATAAATAAATCTATGTGATTAACCACTTTACGAGACGTAGGAGCAGGTCAGAACCTATAAGTCCTACACGTGAAAACTCGAGCCAGACTCCTGGCGACAAGAGCAAACACTCCTACGTGACTGTAATAAAAAATACAATGGCAAATTTATCTATACTTCTCGTAGCACTTCAGTGTGCTATATACATTTATTCTAAAATCAGTGGCGTGGATTCAAGACCGCCAGACTACGAACCGACTGGACCGTTCATTGACGACGCGACTGATACAGTGAGTTGAAGTAAATTACGCGCGTGTGTTTTTGATTTCGAATCGTTAGATAATCGGAAAACGTGCTATTTATTTCAGACAAGAGATGTCAAAGAACATAAAGAATATCTTCAAAGAGAGGTCGTGCCCATTTTGAAGAAAAAGTTCAACCGTCTTCCAGGCGTATGCAGACGTCTGAAAAGGAGGAGGATAACAATTCTGGTATTTATCTCGTTTATTATTCTAAGTGACAAATACAATTGTCGTGTATATTGTGCACGAGTCACATTACGCATGCAAAATTTAGTATTTAAGACAGACATTCCCAAACTTTTTTTTCAACACAATTGCTTTGACAGATATTTTTCAGTTTGTTTACTTCATGAGATTTCAATATTTTCGGTTAATCATGAGATTTAATTGTCATTTTTTATTCTTGTTTTATTTTAATCAAATTCCATCCCAAGACCCTAGGGTTTGTAAATCCCAAGTTGAGAAACTCTGGCTTCAAATCAATGTGCAGACAAACATTTTGGTGCAGTTGAGAAGAATGTACCTCTTATTATTTGTCCATTTCTTCCTCTCCACAGTGTAACACAGAAAAGTTCTGTTCTGCCTTGACACACTCTCAGCATGGACACATCTGCTCCTGCCCAAAAGGATCGAAGTGCACTCATTTCTTTTTATGGAGTTTGTGATCTCTGTTTTTACTTTCATCACAAAACACATTATATTCCATCATGGCAGAAACACGTGACAAACAAACTTAGGCACACAATTGCTTATTCCCATTTATTCCTCAGTTCCTTATCAAGGACAGGAAGTGTCACACATCTTTCATGAAAATACCCTTTACATTTTAGGTAGATCATTAAAATTGACTACAGCACAAAGCCTGACAATTCACATGGTTTCCTTCTTAAATTGTGGAGTTTAAAAAACACCAATCAGCCTTATCAAAAAGGCATTACTCTGTCAAACCAATCAGAATTATAAATAAATTAATGGGGAAAAGTGCTATACCCAAAACCATGATGGCACAAAATCTCTTAAGTTCATTGCAATATCACCTTCAATGACAAGTCAATGACACTATGTTTATTATTTTCTGTGTAGAGCTTTTAAAAGAAAAAGAGTAGGGTTCAAATGAATAAATCTTAGTCAGGTAGCTTCAAAATACACGATAACGCAGTCTTGCAGAATACAGAGCTGGTATTTTTGAAACCTGGCATTATGAACCAAGACATTTGTTCACATAATTTTATATAAAATATCTGTTTTCACTCAAGAGGGCAAAGACAGGAAGTAAAACACAATGACCAAAAAAAAAAAAAAAAATTAAAACTTTAATAAAGAGCACCTAGAAGTCTCTATAAAGGAATATACTGAAAACAAGGATTTAACAAATGACAACTGCACATATAAGATTAATTAAACTACTTTAGGTTTCTGGAAGAAACATGTCAATGTTAATGAATGGATGAGTGTCAGTTTGGAGAAAGTCAGGAAGTGTAGCACGTTCCAAAATTAACACACAACAAAACTTTGATATCTACTGAAACTTACTCTGTCTAACATTAAACCCATAGCGATGAAACGCAAAATTCTGCCTTCTTTCAGGACTTTCACCATACAGTTCATTCTCAGTTTAACAAAATACTTGATGTGCTTTAGGAGTATTTAAAACATGCAACACACACCACCATATTCTGTCTACACACACCACCTTCACAGCATTTGAAAGAACAGGTATATGCAGAGCTGTACATCTTCGGTTACAAAATAGGGACTCCTGTCTTGCATACTGTTTGTTGATTTGAATGGATGTTCTTGAGATTCACATCTAGTCCACTTAAGTTAAATCCTGCGCAGAAGCAGCATCCACCGGTAATGTCAGTTGTCCGTTCAGAGCTTTGTCTTTGTGCGTCCAGTAAGAATAAACCAGCGATAAAGTCTGGAAGCCTCCATGAACTTTTAGGTTCTTTGCTGAGAGTTTATAACACCCTTAACTTTAAGTACAGTCCGGTCAACTAAATAGATTCTATCTGTCTCCGAACCTTGTCTGAGGCTTTGCGGTCAAGCGAGCGCTGCCTCGCCACCACCACTATTGCAAACACAACAGTGAGAGCCAGCATTGCGCCCTCAAATTTCCAAAAGAGAAGATCCTCCATTTTGGTTGAGCGACAGCTGAATGGAAAACAATGAGAAAAGGGGAATTAAATTAGTACGATTTTTTTCTGGAATACCGAAGGATGAAAAATGTTGTCACTGTCGGGCGGAAACCTTGTATCTCCATTTTTCATAATTTCTATTATTTTTTTTTCATAAATCATTACGATTGGGCTGTCTGTGGGTTTAGCAAATATTTAGCCAATGAAAGGTTTTGAAAAGAGCTTGTGGCTAAAACTCCTAACTCCATTGGATCCTCAAACTGTCAGTCAAACCTCATGACTCCACCCACCTTGAACTTGTTTGCAATGCAAGGGTGAATAAAGAACTATTTTAAGTACAGTTCTTTACTCAAGAAGCACTAAATATATAAAGACTGATGTTTTAAGTATCTGCGGAGCACAGAAGAGTGGCTTAGTCTAGCATTTGTCATCGAGTCACAGCCAATATTATCTTAAATAGCATCTCTGTAGCACTTCATATTTTATGCATGAGATTTTGGCCAAATAACAGAAAAAAACTGAGTGTCCACATAGCTACAAAAGTAAGTTGATCAAATGCACTTACTGCCTAGATGTGGCTGTTCTAAAAAAAAATATATGTCTGACACTCACTGATCAAAAATCTTGTACCTTAATTTAAGTTTGATTTTGGTAAAATGTTAAAAAATGACAAATAATTCAAGTGTCTGACCACATATAAAGCCACAATATCAACTTTGATGACAACAGTGTTTAATTATTATAATTTTTTTTTAAGTGTTTTTTCCCCCTCATTTTTGGACATACAAGGTTTCTGCCCAGCAGTGACGATGTCCTATGTTGCCATCCAAATTGCAAACTTAAATTTACATGACAAAAAAGGAATGTCGCAAAAATGATTGGCAAATAAAGCAGAGTTACAAAAACATCACTTTCATGCAATTAAGCGCATTTAAGTTGTAGCTTTTGGTGAAGCCACTGTGATTGTGATTTAGAATGCACAGACAAAACAAAGATACAATATCACCAAAAATATACGGACAGATAACCGGGTATTAACCATATGTATGGTTACTTCCTGGTTTTCATTAAGCCAGCTTGGGCATTTCCGGTGAACTGTCATTCTGTACTCGCTGTATATCAACCAAAACCATCACTTGTCAATAAACCAGTTTTATTGACTACAATAACGATGAAGCTGATAGGAACGTTTGATAAGAAACACACCCTGTGTCTCAATCAGGTCCCTAGTTTAGTAGTCAGGGCACTGACCAGGGAGTCGGCCATTTTAAGGGCTGTCTCATTCGCAGAATCCTTCCAGGGCACTGAAACGTTCGCTCCCTGAAAAGTCCCACAATGCACCGTGAAAACCAGGGAGCATCGATGCACACTATGCTCCCTTAATGGAAGTTCTGAAGCACGAAACGAATCACGTGAGCCAACTCACTAACAATACGCGATAGATGTTTTTAAAAATACAAACCGTTATTTTATTATATTTCAGCATAAACATACATCGCTAGACAGGTAATGAACATAATCTAGCTAACACTTATAATTTATTCATGGCTGAAATGTTGCACGTATATGTAACAAGCAAATAATTAATCAAAATGTACTTTAAATAACATTACAAGTAATGTCAGAAAATATCAGCTCTGTTAACAGTAGTGATGTTGTACAATGAGGACGTTGTCACGTCGCCGGAAATAGAGTCATAAGTGTCCCAATGTGTAGTTAACCAGCATCTTTTACTGTCCTTACCAGTGCCCGAATTCGTGTACACGATATACTGATTCACGAGCTCGGGAGCTAGGGAACTGATTGAGACACACCCACAGTGTCTGTAATTAGACACATTTTTCCAGAACTTCAAATTTTATTTTTAATGTGAGGACCAAAAAATTATTTGTTCATCCTTCTTAGATTGTACCCATTTGTAAAACCGAACGTTTCAAGATGTAGGAAATCCAACATTTGATAAAAAAACACTTTTATTAAAAAATAAAAAAGAATAACCAGCAGATGGCAGCAGAGCATTTATTTGCCATTTTGCTGTAATAGTTTTTCACTTAGTTTTGCTTTTGAATAAATCTTAAATACTATAAAATCACTAGGTTTAAAAATACATTTTGTCAATGTGAAGTATGAAGTACTCACAAAATCTCATGAAAAACAATAACTTTTCTTGTGAATGAATGACAGAAAAAGCGAGCGCCGCACTTTCCCTTTGTAATCACAGCAGCTGTCAGTCAGAGCAGCGCAAGATCAATGATTTTGGCTAACTAAAGTGCACAATAAATCTTTTATTTACAATGTTGACGCCATTTTTTTTTCCACACAAAAGTGTGAAAACTGATGGTCAAATTGAATTTTGCTAAGGAGGAACACTGAGGTATGTCTTCATTTTATTTTGTTTTATGTCATCTTTGGTTTGAATAACTAAATTAAAAGGTACAATTTGTGATATTTTTTTCCGCTAGAGGTCGCTAGAAGCCTATTCAAAACAAAGGCGTAGTTTGATGACGCCAAGTTTTAGAGCGGAAACTTGGGACATGTGGTCTCCATCTCAACGGACGGTGCAAAAGAATAGGGATTGGAGTCTGGAATAACTCATGTTCGTGGATGCAATTATTAACGTGACTGTAGTATGAAGCAGAGCAGGACTAAGTGTTGCGGGAGCTGAACGAGGAGCTGGAGCGATTGATCAACACACGCCTCACGAGCAGCGGGACTTTTATTATGACACAGCCGCTGGCGCCGCTTCCGCTTTTCCGGTCATGAGTTTACGGGAGCTGTCCTTGTCGACAGAACCAGCGGCAGATGGTAAACAGTAATTATGTTCCATAAATAAGTAACACAATCCACCATAAAACGTGCAAGAAGTAAATAAGGAACTGCTTGAAGCAAGCTAGTGGTTTGCTGGACGCTAGACTCTACTTCCGCATTTGTCCACGGCACTGTTGTCATGTGGTTTCTACGTCAGTAAAGGCGGTAACAAAGGTAACTGACGTCATTGACAGGCGACTGCACTGCCCCGTGTCACCGTTTAGAATGGGAATTTTCTCATGATTTACAAGTAGTTGAAAACATTAGAGATATTGTTAGTAATCAGCTGGACATAATATATAACACTAGCCTAGTGGTTTTTGGATATTTTACTGCAAAAATTTTACATATTGTACCTTTAATGCTGTGCATAAATATTTAAGTTACTATATTCTGATTATAAACTACGTATTACACTATTTGTGCTCAACACACCAGGAAGTGACATTTCACCGGATGTTTTCCAGCTGGCTTATATTACTGCAGTAGTTCTACAGAACACTCCGTGCATATAGTCCAATGTTAACCGAGCTAAGGTGCATTTCCAAAAATCATCATTAGCCAACTATAGTCGCAAGTTCCAGTGAATTGTGTTGGTAATGACAGAACTTGCTGCGACCATAGTTGGCTTTGGGAAATGGACCACAGAATATGATATATATCATGTGCGGAGAGCCACTCACCTCTTGTATTCTTCTCTGTTAGACTTAGTGCAGTTGATCGTTTCTACAAATCCTGTTTGGCTGCAGGCTGGTATTGATTTCTGTAAAGATCATTTGCAATGCAAGCAAAGGAAACTTTTCAATTCTCAAAACAAAAAAAATTGCTCTTCTTCTGGAACGATCACAATTCACAATCTTTCAACACATACATATGCATGCATAAACAGAAATAATACTTTTATCCAGCAAGGATGCATTCAATTTTATATTTTAGTATTTCAAAGTGTTTTTGCTGTATTTTTGATCAATTATAAATTCAGCCTTAGTAAGCTGTCAAAAGCATTAAATAAATCTTACTGACCCTAAACTTCTTAATGTGTGCATGAGTGTACATATCCCAGAAACTCACTGAATGGAAACCTTCGCATGCACTGCACTCTTTAGCCACCACAAACTCCTCCAGCTGCCAACATGGTGCTGACACTGCCTTTGTCACTGCAACTGCACAAACACGAGGAGGATTATTAGTATATGAACTTGGTGTGCTCTAGCATTAGTCTTTAATGAAATCCTGATTTTTGTACAAGTACCTGTTGCCTTCTCATCGCTAAGAAGAGCTGCTCCAAACACTCTAGGAAAAAAGTGGAATGAGAAAACATGATCAAAGCTTTTGCTTTGCATTAGGAGAGAATCAAGTGAAACTTTTCTCACCTGAGAGACACTAAGCCCCAGAATAAAGCATGCAGGGCCAGAATCCTGGGTCTCAGACACGACATGGGGATCCTACAGTCACTCTCCATCGCTCTGGTGCACATGCGCTTAGAAAGTAACACAACTGACGTTCACTGGCGGGTCATAGCTCAAGGTTGATTTTCCTCAGAGCAGTGTAGCATCTACCAAGACACGTGAAAACACTGATAAAGACACACACTGACAGGCGTTTTGAAGATTGACAATCTCATTACCTGGGCTATCACGTGATGAATCAAAAGCGACGTGTTCAAGAAAACAGAGTAATATAAACAAGTATAAAACTTATATTACAATGTTAGTAGAATAACTGAAAACCCTGAGGATGTTACTTTAAGCTACACATTATGTAAAACCTTAATAGCATAATAGTTGTTAGCTACACTACAGTTAACTACTCTAAAGCTAACGTTGTTTTTTTAAAATGATATAACTATTAAATTAAACAATGTTTATCAATCAAAGAAGTGTTTACATCATCTTCGCTGAAAAATACCTACCGTTAAACAAACATAAACTCGGTGCTCGATATAAAGACGAAGAAACAACAACTTCCGCCGCATAACAAGCTAACTCTCATTCTGAACACATATAAAGAGAAGTACGAGCGCTGATGAGCTCACGAGTTTCGTAAACACAGAAAGTGTGTTAAAGCTCCAACCAAACACGGTCCACATCACCAGGGAACGCGCAGTTACTCACCCGACATCATGTTACCCGAACACCGTCTCTCCCGTGAGAGGATCAATGAAACACTCGACACTCATCGAGCACTATATAAACACACACACGAGTGTTAGCTCTGAATACACCGTATTAATACCTTTATTTACAGAGACCTCTAGATAAGGGCCTGCCTGCCATAGTGAAACGGAGAGGATTACGTCACACGAGAATGTGGGTTTCAAATCAGATTAAAGTGTATCGCCCTCTAGTGGAGCGGCTCTCAATTTTCATTAAAGGGTTAGTTCACAAAAAAATGAAAATAATGTCATTACTCACCCTCATGCCGTTCCACACCTCTTCAGAACACAAATTAAAATATTTTTGTTGAAATCCGACGGCTCCGTGAGGCCTGCATAGGGAGCAATGACATTTCCTCTCTCAAGATCCATTAATGTACTAAATCAGTTCATGTGAGTACAGTGGTTCAATATTCATATTATAAAGTGACGAGAATATTTTTGGTGCGCCAAAAAAAATAAAATAAATAAAAATAACGACTTATAAAGTGATGGCCGGTTTCAAAACACGGCTTCAGGAAGCTTTGGAGCGTTATAAATCATTTGAGCGCCAAAGTCACGTGATTTCAGCAGTTTGGCGGTTTGACACGATCAGGATTCGATACGCTGATTCATAACGCTCCGAAGCTTCCTGAAGCAGTGTTTTGAAATCGGCCATCACTTTATAAGTAGTTATTTTGTTTTGTTGGCGCACCAAAAATATTCTCGTGGCTTTATAGGCTAATAATATTGAACCACTGTACTCACATGAACTGATTTAAATATGTTTTTAGTACATTAATGGATCTTGAGAGAGGAAATGTCATTGCTCCCTATGCAGGCCTTACTGAGCCATCGGATTTCAACTAAAATATCTTAATTTGTGTTCTGAAGATGAATGAAGGTCTCACAGGTGTGGAACGACATGAGGGTGAGTAATTAATGACATTATTTTAATTTTTGGGTGAACCCTTTAAATGGCATCAAACAAATGATGTTTGAATTTTTTTGTCTAATTCTTGAACATTGCACTTATTGTTTTATAAGCCATAAGCTTATAAGCTTAGTTTGATATTTAGTTTCGTAATAAAATGACAGCCCAAATACTTTTTGGTGGCGACTGTACTTTTTTTTAGTAGATTTTATTGACACACCTAAACCCTTGCAGACTTGCATATGGGTGATCATTAGCATTAGACCCTATTCATTGTTATAATCATAATTATAATATATTTTATGTTACCATACCATATAAGCGCAGTCTTAATTATAGGCTACTTATGCAAAGACTTTTATATTGTTGCAGAAATTCTCTATTTCAAATAAATGCTGGTCTTTTGAACTGTTTTTAATATTGATAATAATCAGAAATATTTCTTGAGCAGCAAATCATCATATAAGAATGATTTCTGAAGGATCATGTGACACTGAAGACTGGAGTAATGATGCTGAAAATTCAGATTTGATCACAGGAATAAATTACATTTTAAAATATATTAAAACAGAAAACAGTCATGCTAAAATATAATAATATTTTACAACATTACTGTTGTTTTGCTGTATTTTTGATCAAATAAATGCAGTATTGGTGAGCAGAAGAGACTTATTTCAAAAACATTAAAACTTTGTATCAACCCCAAACTTTTTGTAGTGTATTTACAGTTATAGTTAAGTTTATTCCAGTTTGATAGTACGGTCCATATTTAAAGATAAAACACTCTCACAAACACACAAAAAAAAAAAAAAATGATCAAAATATATATAAAAGAGCATTAAATAACTGTAAATTATTTATAGGGATCTGTTACACCTGTTTTTCATAAACAAAATCTGGATTTATTCATTTTTTACAATCACGTCAGAGTTAAACATACATGTTATAGATCAAGTTACCTCTCACATTAGCAGTTACCAATCATGTCAATGAGAAAAAAAGTAGTACTTAATGCCTGAAAGGTTCAGTGTTCTGTTTAAAGGGACAGAAAAGTTAGAGAAAGTGTGTAGGAAACAAGAACTACTGAAAACAAGTGTTTTTTTTTTCTTCTTCTTCTTCAAATACATTCCAGTATAAACAAATGTGGATAAAGGAGGATGAGATATGAAAAAAAAAGCATATATTTGAATCTGTGAAGATGCAAGACAAAAGTAAATGTAGAAAATTCTGCTTAAATTGTGAACTCCAGTTCTGTCCATTAGAATGATGAATTAATGCTATGACAAGTGGCCTAAACAATCTCTTAGGTCCACCGTTGTACCGTAAACACATGGTCAGTGTGCTCTAGCTATGTCAGTAAGGCAGAGGAGTGCTGTATTCCCTACAACCCCCTCCATGCTGTCTGTTACCTGAACTGCATGTCATATAAAGCTAGATCCTGTCCCATAACTGCATGCATAGATACTAATGTCAAGATCATGCATCAATGCTCATCTCAATGACTTCTCCCAGTTTACTCAATTCTTCAAAATAGTGGCGAGTCTGTACATGGCTGAGGTTAAGGTCACGTGTGAGACGACACTGATCGAATGATCAGACGAGAAAAATAATGCATGATAAGTGTTTCATCGTGCCAGAAGGACCTTTGACCTATTGTTCTCTATGGGGTGATGTGAGGTCATAATATGGTGAAAGATCATAGCCTTAAAGGGATTGTTCACCCAAAAAAAAAAGACAATTCTGACATAATTTTCTCACCCTCATGTTGTTTCAAATGTGTATGGCTTTAATAGGGTCCATGACTTTCATTGTATGGATCACTGAGAAATATCAATTGTGTTCCACAGAAGAAAATTAGAGCAACAAAACTGACAGAACTCTAAAGAGGACCTATTATGCCTTGATTTTTATTTTGGGGCTAGAATATGTTTTCATGCTTGAATGTTAAAAAAAACATTATTTTTCCCATATTTGACATTGTTGCAACTCCTCTCTTCTCAGTCTGTCAGTAACGCTCTGTTTAGCTACTGTCTCCATGAAGCCCCTCCTTCTAAAAAAGCACAATGTGCTCTGATTGGTCGGCTGGACCAGTGTGTTGTGATTGGTCAACTGCTTCAAGCTTGTTTGGGAAACGTCACGCCACTTACCAAAACGGTGAGTTTCAGCACACTACTAACTCACTCAATCAAGCCCCGCCCCTTTATTTTCCATATGCCTTGGCCGGGAATGATTTAAATGAGGAATATTGTGACATGTTCGTTCCCGGAAGGAAACTCAAGACTACAATGGAGGCGTTTCAGGGAGTTCAGTGCGCAGTGATATAGAGAATAACTCCCTTTGGACTGACATGGTGCTTATTTAAGGGGTGGTTGATTATGATTTCACTTTTTTAACTTTAGTTAGTGTGTAATGTTGCTGTTTGATCATAAACAACATCTGCAAAGTTACGATATTTTCTTTTAAAGACTTCTCTGTTTAAGGACTAATGGTTGGTAGGGACTACAACAAACTTCTTCCCAGGTTAGTGACATCACATACCCTAAAATTTACATAAACCACGCCCCCAAGAACCCGCAACAAAGGGGACGAGGCCATGTTGGGCTGCTTTAGAGAAGAGGAAGAGTTACGTCATTTTACGCCAAATTGCTTCACAAACGAGGATCAATTCAACGCTGGATTTGAACAAAAGATTAACATGATGGAACATGCTAGTGGATGAGTTGAATCAACTCCACAGCAACTACATAAATTTATCCACTAACCATTTAGAAACGTCCAGTTTCATTCTAAAAGTTGTAACTTCTTCCTGAGTCTCTCCATCAGTGTCGACTCCGGTTTGAACAATGTAAGGCTGAACACCATCGTCATTTTGTCTGCGTGAGATTCTCCAGCTTTGTTGTTGTTGAGCTGTTAAAGCTCCGCCCTCTTCTGGAAAGGGGGCGGGAGCAGCAGCTCATTTGCATTTAAAGGGACACACACAAAAACTGCGTGTTTTTGCTCACACGCAAATAGGGGCAAATTTGACAAGCTATAATAAATGATCTGTGGGGGATTTTGAGCTGAAGCTTCACAGACAGATTCTGGGAACCTGAGAGACATTTTTCATGCTCAAACAGCAACATTACACAGAAATTTTGAAATTCCATTACAGAAATTTGAAAATGCATAATAGATCCTCTTTAATTTTTGAGTGAATTATCCCTTTAAATCTCAACTAATCGAGAGTCATATTTGGGGAGAAGACAGACTTCTTTTGACCCACTTATTGAACTGATGCACATGCAGAATGAGGAGATGGGCTGCAAGGCAGAGAGGCTGAGGATCAGAGAGAAGGCAATAAGATCAGCCTCTATAACTAAACTTGCCTGAACTATTCAAACTATTAACATGCACTTTAATGCTGGCTATTTAATCAAAGAATATTTTTATTTATTTGATGTTCTTGGCTTTTTTTTGCATGGTGGGCTTCTGAGAAATGATGCAGTGCCAGGGTGCTGTCGCAGAAGAAGAGAGGGGGCCTGAAGGCCTCACATTTTGAAGATCCTTCCTTCCTGAAATGCCAAGAGAAACCATGCAAGATAAAAATGACAGGAGATGATGCTTTGGTGGAAATACTGTCCTTCGGTCCATCATGCTGTTCTTTACAGCAATCTGTGATGCCGTTTTCTCCAAGGATATGTCAATGATAAATAAAGGAAGAGTACTGGATGCAGTACATTCATTGTGGCACAAGGAGTCTATTGCATCAGGCCAAAGTTTAAGGCCGAGAAAGAGAGTCCGAAAATCAAGTTCAGTTCACAATGCCCTGATTTCTTAGAAAAAAAGACAGAGAGAAAAATAGAACTGCTCTGGGGGCCTATTGATTATCAAAAACTCAACAAAACCAAGAAACAATATTGGCACAAAGACTTCCAAAAAGAAACACCATCAATGAAAAAAGGTAAAAGGAGCAGTCAAGTGATTCGTCCCCTCCTATTTTGGAAGACTGATAAAAAGCGATGGTCTCAGCTAAAACTCTGCCATCGAGTCCAAATGTTCAACACAGGACCTCAATAATGTGTTCACCACGTGAGGATGTTTCTCTAAAACTTTCCTGAATCAGTTGAAATAAAAAGAAGAAAGATTCTACAGGCACGTTGAAATAAAAACACTGCGGACATTGTGAAATATAAGAGCATAGTTTGCAAGGCGTAGTCTAGAAAAGTAGGCCAGAAGCCACCATCCACTGTGCAAAGGATGAACCCATGCAAGGATACAGCAGTTGTTTAGAGGAACTGTGCTAGATTAGTGTAGGGAGGTATTTAGACTTTGGATGATTTGTCTGCTGCTGGCTGGGTCTCTGGGGGTCATTCCATGTTGCCACTGTCTGAGTGGGAGATATTAAGCGTGTTTGCAGACGGGAACAGGTCACGTTGATCGGTCGGACTGTGGTAGTCAGAGGTCAAGTCCGGCTCCAGCAGGGACGACAGGGTGAAGTGGGACGAGCCCTTTTTCAGGCACTGGGAGTAGAAGTTTAGTAGCAGGTCCAGCTTGTTTTCGATGGACTGCACCTGAGGAGGGAAAAGGGATTGTGGTCAACTTATAACAAGATCTAATGCTTTTTTATGATGATTTAATAATGAGTCTGGAATATTATTGTATATCAGCAGTTTTCGAAACCGCGATGGGCTACAGACAAGGAAGAAAACACTTCACACTGCAAGCCATAGTGCTCAATTCTGATTTATTGCTCAGATCTGATTGTGTTTTTGTTTGGCTGTTCACATTGTTTTTTAAAATGTGGACAATATCAGATTTGAGGGTGAACTGATCACGGTCACCAACTGGCTTGTATGCACAAAAAAACAATAACAAGATGGCAAGCAGCATGCTGTCATAAGGACTTAAACATAAAATCAGCCGTTAAAGCATTCATTTATAAGCTGTTGTGCCGCAGAAGTCTGCAAATTAGTGCGCAAGATAGTGATGGGAGAAATGAAGCTTTTCAAAGCTTTGAACCAATTGAACCAGTTGCATAGCAAAATGATTCACTGTTTCGAATCGTTTGAAACACCACACGCTGGTGACACCTGCTGGTCAGAACGGTGTAAATACAACAAAAACTGCCTAAAACAGCCTTACCCATTGCAAATGTTTTACTGAAATTATTGATAATACTTTAACAATGCTGATAATAAGAAGAAATGTTTCTTCAGCATATTAGAAAGATTTCTGAAAGATCACATGACACTGAAGACTGGTGAAAATTCAGGTTTGCCATTACAGAAATAAATTTTAAATAAAATAATAAAAAAATTAAAAAAATAAAAATAAAGTAAAAGCAGTAATATTCAGAAAAATATAAAATGCTATCAAGATAAGAGGCTTCATTCAAAAGATAGATAGGTTACCTGTTTCTCCACTTTCATCACTCGTCCCATCATGCTCAATTCATCCATCTGATCCAGTTCAGGAGGAGTTTTCTCTCCTTTTTCAGGCCTCACCTTTTTATCTGATGGAATGGATCCACGGCCTATGATCTGATCCACCCTGTAAAGAAAAACACTCATTAGGAAATGTTTTCGTGTCAAGATTAAAAGCTGTTTGTGGGAATGATGAGAGTTGGCTGATCACACCTCATCTGCAGGCTTTTGATTCTGCCCAGCATATCGAGGTGTCCTGCTGAATACTGCTCAATCACATCTTTCACATCATATGGCCGCAGGGTTTCTTTAAACTTCCTCTTGGCCACCAGGAATTTCAGAATCCTACATTCACATGAAACACAGAAGCACGTTAGAATGACCCAGAATGTAGGCAGAACGACGCAGAAGCCTCCATGACAGGAAAGATAAAACAGGAATACTGCAAACAAAAGCAAACAGCTGTGAAACGAATCACAAGATTAATAAGTGTAACAAGATTAATTACAGAAAGGAGCCTTATCAATTGCATGAGTGACTCATGAACAGCCAGCGCAGCTCATCCCTCTCTTCACGGCTGGTAATTATTCTGACGATGACTCTCTCGTTACGGAGAAGGAAAGCGTGGGCATTATCTATTGTGTGATGTAACCTCTAACCAGGGAAAAGGGATTTTTCCCCCCATGTCATTATACTGTAGCGTAAGCATAAGACAAATGACAATGTTAAAAACTAGATTTATGCACTGATGTATTTAAGCTGCAGTAAACAATTATTTGAAAAATGAAGAAAAAACATTCGGAAAAATGTTGCATTTGTCCCCCACAAATTTCCAAATTATGCTTTTTTTCACCTCACTTCAAGCTAATTTTCTTTGAAACTCTGATATCATAAAAATCTCAGGTTTAAAATAAAAAAAACTAATTTTCATATGCATAGGAGCAATTGCATTAAGTAGTAATTTATTTAATTTAATTAATTAATTTATTTATTAAAGTGTTTTTAAGAAATATCACCTATCATAATAACAAAATGGATATTTTTTCGTTTATATATCATTTATTTCCTGTTTTATTACACAATTTTAAAATGAGTATTCCCAATCTGATATATACTCTCTAATTGTGTTTTTGAGGCAACTTGTAAAACAAAAAATAGAGAGGGTTTTTTTAATATATATATTTTCCTTTAAAAGCTATTTCTAAGGTACATCTCATATTTCAAAATATTTTTATATTTTTTTTACCATGTTCACCTCTAGTTTCTCAGCAAAAGGCCAAAACACAAGCTGCGATGTCCCTACAGAGGACATGCATAAAAATATAAGTCTTTTTACACTCTTTTGCACAGTTATACTCTTTGAAAAGTCACTGAAATTCTAAAATACAAAACAGAACCCTTCAAGATTCTATTTAGAACCTTTTATTCTTCCTCCTATTTTAACAATCTAAGGGCATGGTAAGAAGCGCATGGTCATGGTGCAGATGCACTCAGGGCATGTCCGAATCCACTTTTGCTAGTTTAACGACGGAAAAAAGGTCGGTGCACTAAGCGCATGGTCTAAAAGGGTTGCACCTAGTCTCTTAATGAGTCATGGGTGTGTTTTGGCCTAACGTGCAGTAAACCAATCAGAGTGCAGTAAACCAATCAATCTCCCATTCCCTTTAAAAGCCAGGTAACACTTGCACCATGGCGTATTCGCTATTTACATTGCAGAATATAGACACGCTCAACCTGATGAGTCAGTTTAAATACATGTGTGTATTGCCACGATTGGTCAAATAATTAGCCAATTTCATTCGTCAATACTGCAAATAGGCAATTCTGATACATGCAATTACTATCCATTATATCTTTATGCACACAATAATGATCTTTTACACTGTAATCCTTTTATATTTAATATTTAATATGTTTGTGAGCTGCTGCGCGTCCCTGTGTGTGTAACAAGCAAGATTGTATGCGAGTTGTGCACCCGCCTATAGGCGCATATTACTAATGGACCCTTTAAATAACAACAACAACAAAAAATACTGCGGCATTGACTTTAAACCAGGTTTTTGTTGGTCAGTGGCCTCAAATTAGCAACACGCCAACAATGCGCCTGAACACACCTTGTTTTCAGACCAGGCGCCCATGGGCGAACAGATGGGCGTGAGTGCATTTGCAATTAAACAACGTGGCGCTGGACGTAAAAATTATAACTGTGTTGGGCTGAAACTAGCAAAAAACACTTGCCTGGCGTCACATTGCATGTGATAGGGAAAATCTCTAAAAACCCAGTCAGAAACATTTATGCAACAGATATAATCAATTTTGGTCTTATTCAGACACCTCAGCGAATCTTTGACACAGTTTTTTATAAGCAGGATACCAGCTGAAAATACACTAGACATCACTGTATCCACTCGAGCATGAGCGGAGATGCCCTTGACCGCCACAGTGCTTCATTTTTCACCCAAAGTGTTTTTCCCTCAGTTGTTATTCAGAGACAGGTTAACCCTCTCTAAATCGCCATTGATCCCTCTTATCATTGCCTCAGTGCAGTCATCAGCCCTGCTGGCTCAACAGAAAACTGAACATGTGCAAACATGTCCACTCAAACTCCATCACAGCAAAGAGGATATCCTGTCTTTAGTATAGAGGCAGTTCATTTGTAATGCGTATCCACTCTCAGAATACAACTTTAGATTCATTATCAACCAGCAGGGGGGAACCGAGCTTGGACAATTTTACTCGTGCAGCTAAATTCTACACACTGAGGAGGACTTTATTTTTTTATTTAATTTTTAAAAAAGAGCTATTGTTTTGCAGGAACAGCTTGCGTGTGCAACAGCAAATGTTGAGCTGTGCATCTCTGCCCGGGTGATGGTGCAATTTCAGTCGGAGCTCAGAAGAAGCCCGCAGCTGGTCCACAGCACACGTCAAGCTCCCCCACAGAACAAACAAGTTTCTTGATGACTCTAGAGTTTAGGCTTTTTGCTGTCTGTATGTATTTTTTTCCCGTATTTTAATTTAGCAGGTAGCTGCATATTTTGTCAGGGCGGGTCTCAGGTGTGGATAAAAGAGAGGGTAAGGAAAAAGAGAAGGAGAGGCAAAGGAAAAAAAAGAAATCCCATTTATTTCCATCCTCCAAGGGTTTCCTTAAAATGCTGACTCGCTCCCTCGATGGCAGCACACAGTATGGGTGTATCATCATTATATGGTCAGCTTTAGAATACCCCGGTCCACAGATGCATTTGAGATGGAATCTCTAAGAATAGCTGCATGAACAAATATCATACGTTATCCGAGGTAGGGATTAATGCAAAAGAACATCCAAACATGCAGGAATCTTCAAAAGAAATGTTTTGAGAATAGAAAATGTTTTTAGTGATTGAGCAGACCTAGTTCAGAGCAGTCCTTTAAAAGCTTTGCAAGGTGTGAGCTTCCAGAACCAGGAGAAAAATAAAATAAAATAATAATAATTATTATATTTTAAACTGTGCAGGGTTTATTTGAGGGAAATCAGTTTTTTTAGAGCAGATTGTTCTGTCCTAAGCCTGAATAGCACACCCTACACAGCAGAACACTGATAAACTGTGGGCCTTCCACAAAAGTGAAACCTCAGCATTGTGGTGAAGCTAAAATTTGCCTGTTCCTTAAGGACATCAATCTTATCGAGGGGCTCTTATGTAAAACACAGAATCTTCTCGCCCAGATAACAGGAAATGATGCACCTGTGAGTATGTACACACCTGGAGCTCTGCCTTGAGAATCTGTTCAGCCAATGTGACCCAATCATCCATGCTGTACTGGTCAGGATGAAGGCTTGATGATAAGAGTGTTCTCAGTACGGGTGACATTCACAGGTGCAATATGTGCAAGGTGCAAAACATTTACTTTCATGCACATCTACATATGGGTGATTCTTCAAATAGATGCATTCTTCTCAGTTTTCTTGAAATCCTGAAAAATTAAACTTCTTCAAATTTTGTTTGTATTATGCTAAAAAGATCTGATCATGGCCTCAATCAGCCGTTAACTATTTTGACATAATGTGTGACTATGTTTGTGATGCTGATGACATGACATTTTTACTGTTGACATGTACATTTATGCATTTGGTGGTTTTATCCAAAGTGACTTGCATTGCATTCAGTGCAATTGCTGTTTCTGGCGCCATGCTTTACTATCCGAGCTACAGGACAAATTGAATGCAGAAATTATTTAAATATGAAAATGTGAAATATTATTATTAGGCAACAGTGCACCATAAAAAATGCTGGGTTAAAAGCTACCCAAATTGGGATGAAAATGTTTTATTTAACCCAACTATTGTTTAAAAATGACCATATGGCTGACTTAAAATGAACCCAAAATAGGTTGGAAATTAAAAATGACACAATTACTGGAGGCAACAATAATTATCAAAATGTGAACATTTATAGATAAGCATAAATGTTTACTATTTATTATTCATTTCAACTTTTTAATAAATGTTCATTTATTAAACATCAATAAATGTTCATTTCCAACATATTTTGGGTTCATTTTAAGCAAGCAATAAATTGCAAATTTATAAACAATAGTTGAGTTAAATAAAACTACCTCTCTGGTTGGGCAAACATTTAACCCAACCATTGGGTTTGTCCATTTTCAACCCAACTTGGGTTGTTTTTAATCCAGCAAACACATCCCCATCCCGCATTTTTTCTTGTGCGAGAAGCGTTTCACATATAGCTCACAATGGGGGAGAAAAGACAATCGCAACTTTAATTTCATTTCATGTAAACAACTCTAAAAGGTATTTTAATAGGCAAATATAATATACATACATATATATATTATAATATAATATAATATATATATATATATATATATATATATATATATATATATATATTATAATAATACTCTTAAAATGTAAAAAAAATAGTCAAAAAGCTATTTTATTCTAACTTTTCAAACCAGAATGATTGTTTATTTTTAGATTTTTTAAGCTATTTTTAATTAAAATCATCCTAGTGAATGTCCCCTATTTGAAGAATCACCCAATTCACATCCCTTACTGACTGAACAAGGTTGCTCATGCTGCACTGACCAATCAGCTTCTCAGTAAGAACTTGACAATATTTTTAGAACATCTTGTATTACTTTCTGCTTGTTTAAGCAAGAAGTAGGAACCACAACTGAAGGTTGCCCTGCCCTCTATGAGTCTAACCCCGCTTTGTCTCCATAACGGTCAACTGATGTAATTGCACCGTGAAAAGGTCATGGCTGACGGAGCAGATTTTATACTGAGGTCCCTTTTGCAAAAGACCAACCGTTCATTCAAACTGAACGGCATGCATGGTGACATTATCTGAGAGTACTTGGTCTTTAAGTGAACTATAGCAGTCTGTAGAGCCGTGTGGTGGTGTATTCAACTCCAGACTCACCTAACGGCTCGAATTAGGGTCTTCACTGCTGGAATCACATCCTCCATGGCGACGTCACAGTAAGATTTGTCCTCTGTGTGCTCTTCTCCTACTCCCTCCACTATGAGAGATCAATCAGTAATGAGAGGAGGAAAATGTACACTACCGTTCAATGGTTTTGGGGCAAAGTTTTTTTTTTTTTTAAGTTTTATTATGAAAGGATGCATTCGCTTGATCAAAAGTGTCAGTAAAAACATTTAGAATGTTACTAAAAAATTATTTTTTGTTCTTTTGAACTTTCGGTTCATCAAAGAATACTAAAAAATTATATTTTAGATTTTTTTTATTATGGCATTTATTATTTTTTATGCTTTATGGTTTTAATTAATTTATTAAGCCACTGTTAACTTTATCATTACTATATTGCTACAGTATATTATAATGCTATTATATTTTGTGCAGGCTGTTTTTTGTTGTAAATAAAAATCCTGACAATGTGACTGCTAAATACCTAATAGTATTGTGGTATTCCGCCATGTCTCCGAACTTTCCACTCGTATTTATGTGCGTTCAATTCGTAAATACGATCATTCCGACTTGACTTAAAGGCAACATTAGAAACACTCACGCATCAGTGTTAATTTGTTTTTTGTAATTTACTGCCAATAACACAAAGTATAGCATTACAAATGAATATCCAATTTTTTTAAAAATGAGAATATGAAAAACTTTACTAGATTTGTGATGTTGATAACTCTGGTGGAAATGCATCATGACAGTCTGTGAAAAGGGTCCATAAATATAGCCTTGGTGAGCATAAAAGAAGGTTTAGTTCACCCAAAAATTAAAATTCTGTCATCATTTACTCACCCTCATGTCGTTCCAAACCTGTAAGCCTTTTGTTCATCTTCGGAACTCAAATGATGATATTTTTAATTAAATCTGAGAGCTTTCTGTCCCTCCATTGACAGCTACGCAACTACCACTCTGAATCTTCAAAAGGTTCATAAAGTGATCGTAAAATGAATCCATATGAATTGAGCGGTTTAGTCCAAATTTTCTGAAGGGACTCGATCGCTTTATATGATGAACAGATTGAATTTAGGCTTTTATTCACATGTAAACATTCATAAACTCACATATCAGTTGTGGTAAACAGAAGCTCAATCATGCTTGCTTGAGGTGCGAAAACCAATGAGGTTCATTCTTATGTGTTAGGCAGTATATTTGAGCTTCAGGAAGAACCAATGAGGTTTGTTCTCGCGCATCAAGCAGGTTCGGTTGAGCTTCTGTTTATATTCGGTGATCAATGTTTACATGTGAATAAAGGCCTAAATTTTATCTATTCATCATATAAAGCGATCGAGTCACTTCAGAAAATTTAGACTAAACTACTCTATTCATACGGATTAGTTTATGATCTTTTTGACGTTTCAAAGTGGTAGTTATATAGCTGTCTATGGAGGAACAGAAAGCTCTCAGATTTCATTAAAGGTTCCCTAGAATCAGAATTTGAATTTACCTCGGCATAGTTAAATAACAAGAGTTCAGTACATGGAAAAGATATACATTGAGTTTCAAACCCCATTGCTTCCTCCTTCTTATGTAAATCTCATTTGTTTAAAAGACTTCCGGAAAACACTCGGATCTCAACATAACACCGACTGTTACGTAACAGTCGGGATCATTAATATGTATGACCCCAATATTTGCATAATGCCAGCCCATTCGACGCATTAGACAAGGAAAGGCTGTATTAACGGCTGGATCTGTGCACAGACAAGGTAAGCAAGCAAGAACAACAGTGAAAAATGGCAGATGGAGCAATAATAACTGACATGATCCATGATATCATGATATTTTTACTGATATTTGTAAATTGTCTTTCTAAATGTTTCGTTAGCATGTTGCTAATGTACTGTTAATGTGGTTAAAGTTACCATAGTTTCTTACTGTATTCACGGAGACAAGACTGTTGTTATTTTCATTATTAAACACTTGCAGTCTGTATAATTCATAAACACAACTTCATTCTTTATAAATCTCTCCAACAGTGTAGCATTAGCCGTTAGCCACGGCGCATAGCCTCAAAATCATTCAGAATCAAATGTAAATAAATACTTTACTCACATAATTCGAAGCATGCATACAGCATGCATGACGAACATAAAGTGGCCGTGCTGAAAAAATCAGCGCATAGTTAATGATGCCCCAAAATAGGCAGTTAAAAAAATTTATAAAAAAAAATCTATGGGGTATTTTGAGCTGAAACTTCACAGACACATTCAGGGGACACCTAGGACTTATATTACATCTTGTCAATCGAAGGCACCAACAATCGAGGGCACCTTTAAAAATATCTTCATATGTCTTCTGAAGATGAACGAAAGTCTTACAGGTTTGGAACGACATGAGGCTGAGTAATTAATGACAGAATTTTCATTTTTGGGTGGACTAACTCTTTAAAAAAAATCTTACCAACCCCAAACTTTTGAACAGCAGTTTATGTACATATATATGCGTCTGTATAAAGGTAAACATTTCGACTGAGATATCTACCATCTGCAGCGGGCCGTGGTTTTAGGCGGAGAGAGGTACGGAATCGAGTCCGATCATTGAAGCTCCAGCTTTTCTGGACCTTGCCGGGGCTGGTGGCTTCTGGAACGTTCTCCGTGCTGGGCGAGCACCGCACATTACCTGGGGGCAACGGAGAAGCCTTGCCCCGGATAGCCTGAGAGGAGCGTGAATTGTTCATCCTAATGCGGTCACGGAAGCCCATCTTCCCACTGGCGAGAGAATTAGAGGAATGATCTGAGTTGGTGACAAACAAGGAAATTAATCAATCTCCTCATTAGCACTGCCTTGATTTTCTATATAAGACTTTTTCCTACATGTTCCATAATGTAAAATTGTTTCAGAGACTGTGTTTGCTTATGTAAGAGGACAGAGACAAACAGACAAAAGAGTTAAGAAACATACATCGATCTATCTACAGGTGGGTAGTTTAATTTACATGACACCACAAAGAAGGAAAATGGTTAGTCAAAGACATATGATGCCCTGTGTGAGCATCACATAATTGCATAGACATTTGGATTAATATTTAAATAGTTAAAAAAGCATTAGTAGATACTGGGCTTAATTTCTTAAACCGAATGGGGCGTGACAGTGTATTAATCTGTAGCGTGCCATCAAAAGGAGCAACCGTAGAAATGCAAGAGCACTCTCTGAATCCATGGAACCACGCACATGCGTGCTAAAGTAATTATTTTTGCCAAAACAATGTGTGTAATCAAATAAAATCCACTTAACTTAATTCAACGTGCCACAAAGTAAAATTCTCTACAGTCCTAATTGCAGTCATCATTGAAATACTGTTTCAATCATGCACGTAGAGGTCACAAACCTCATGCACACTTTATAATTTTGTAACCCAATCTACATCCGATTACTTTTAGCATGCTAATACATGCTGAAACACACTAAAAGATATGAAGATCTCAGTCTAAACATGACTTGTACATGCATACCTCCCCTACAAAATAGCTTTTAATAGCGTTTAATAGCTCTGACCCAAGAATTCTCGATATTCCTGCATTCAAATGCAACAACATGCCGTAACTGATTAAGCCTCTGAAGAATAACCTTAAAGTAAAACTGACATGCATATCAGAATAAACCATGATGAAAATTGATTGAGGTTTTAGTAACACCCCATTGCATGGTTTATCTTTGCCCTGTGAGCACATGCAGGCCTCATCTGTGAGCATTCAGCAGAGATATACAGTATACTCTGTTCTCTGATCAGCCTCTCACAGATTAAGGCCTTGTCCACACTAATACGTTTTCGTTTGAAAATGCATCTTTTTCTCTCCATCCACACTGAGACAGCATTTTTGTTCTGTGAAAACTGAGCTTTTTGAAAACTGACGACTGACACCAACGGCTGCAGTCTTTAGCATCATTGTTAGCACGCCCGGCTCCGATGCTGGAGACCCGGGTTCGAATCCTGCTCGGAACGGAGTGAGTAGGACTGGTTACATTTGTGCCGTGACCCGGATGGGAGTGAGGTTTAGGGGGGTGAGTGTAACGGACATAGGCCAGTAAGAGCTGTGCGTATAAACCTCACACCCCTGTCCTCAAGAGGTGCGCTAGCGGCTGTGGTCTTTAGAGTCCTTGTTAATACGCCGTGCCGGCAACCTAAGTTCGAATCCTGCTCGGAGCGGGGCAGGTAGGAGTGGTTACATTTGGTGCCAGAACCCAGATGGGAGTGAGTGTAATGGACATAAACCAGTAAGAGCTGTGCGTGTTAGAGTCCTTGTTAACATGCCCGTGTCCTACTCCTACTTACACGCCTGCCTCCCATCCTGGCAACCAGGGTTTAAATCCCGCTCAGAGTGGGGCAGGTACGAGTGGTTATTTTTGGTGCCGTGACCCAGATCGTAGGACTGGTTACATTTGGTGCCATGACCCGGATAGGAGTGAGGTTTAGGGGGGTGAGTGTTACGGACGTAGGTCAGTAAGAGCTGTGCATGTAAACCTCACTCCCCTGTCCTCAAGAGGCTGCGGTATTTAGAGTCCTTGTTAGCATTCCAGAGACCCCAGTTCTAGTCCTGCTGGGAGCGGGTGCGAGTAGGACCAGTGACATATATAATCAACATTTGTACATGAGAAATTTTATATTCTTTCTCTCACTAAAGCCGTTAAGTACACAATCTTGTACCTTTGTCACTTTGTCTGATTTTCAAAAACTGGCTTGGTTTATGGGTTATAACTCCTTAAAGACTTTTTAAAAATCAATCTTCATTGCACAGTCCTGCAAAGATGACAGAAAATTTACTCGCAATTGCTGTCCTGCAGCAAAACATGAGGGCAATTGCGTTTTAGACTAAATAATGGTGACTGAGTGTGTACATCTATATCTATAGCATCTCAGTGAGCTTTTATGAGGTTTAAAGGTACAGTATGTAAAATTTTTGCAGTAAAATATCCAAAAACCACTAAGCTAGTGTTATATATTATGTCCAGCTGATTACAAACAATATCTCTAATGTTTTCAACTACTTGTAAATCATGAGAAAATTCCCATTCTAAACAGTGACACGGGGCAGTGCAGTCGCCTGTCAATGACGTCAGTTACCTTTGTTACCGCCTTTACTGACGTAGAAACCACATGACAACAGTGCCGTGGACAAATGCGGAAGTAGAGTCTAGCGTCTAGCAAACCACTAGCTTGCTTCAAGCAGTTCCTTATTTACTTCTTGCACGTTTTATGGTGGATTGTGTTACTTATTTATGGAATATAATTACTGTTTACCATCTGCCGCTGGTTCTGTCGACAAGGACAGCTCCCGTAAACTCATGACCGGAAAAGCGGCGCCGGCGACTGTGTCATAATAAAAGTCCCGCTGCTCGTGAGGCGTGTGTTGATCAATCGCTCCAGCTCCTCGTTCAGCTCCCGCAACATTCGGTCCTGCTCTGCTTCATACTACAGTAACGTTAATAATCGCATCCATGAACATGAGTTCTTCCAGACTCCAATCCCTATTCTTTTGCACCGTCCGTTGAGATGGAGACCACATGTCCCAAGTTCCCAAGCTCTAAAACTTGGCGTCATGAAACTACGTCTTTGTTTTGAATAGGCTTCTAGCGACCTCTAGCGGAAAAAAACATCACAAATTGTACCTTTAATGCATGCGCAGTAAGGTGAACTTAGCGGTTTCCGATGTTTCAGTGTGGATGAGAAACTTTTAGAAAACACTTTGGAATGCTAGTGTGGACGGAGAGTGTTTTGAAACGAAAACACTTTTTTAAATGTATCTGGATCAATGTAGACGTAGCCTAAAGGGCAGCATATTACTGAGATTATTGAGCTAGTGCAGCCTCCATTTCAGGAATATACTGAATCCAGTCATGATGAATGCATCCTCACAGAAGGCATTTCCGAATTTCACTGAATGGGCCGAGCTGCACTGGATCAGTAAGTCTCAGAGAGTTTCAGGCATCGGGGCGGGACGGATCGTGCCCAGTGTGCACAGGCACATCACACATGGATACCTCTGCTTACTGCCAGTATGAATCCGGAAGAAACCCCTCTTTTTAGATATGAGCTGACTGAAGAGACACACAAGGCAGAGGGAGGGATTCGTGAAGGGTTGTGAGGGTTAGTCGTCTGTGCCAGGACACACGTGTTACACTTGTTTTTAGTGTGCATTTTTGGGCAAAAGTTAAAATTTCATATGCAAGTAGTATAATACAATCCGCATGGATGTTGTTGGATCCAACTCTCTCAGTTTGTGTAACTTAAAGGTACACTAAGTAGCTTTTGGGACAATGGCGGTTAATCAACAAAACTGCATGCATCTTGCAGAAGAACATCGTAGCTGGAGCTACTTCTCTATATTTATATCTGTGACGAGTCACGCAGGTACTCCGCAGCGGTTATTGTCCCGCTTATTATAGGCATACTGTAGTGATTCAGGATACAACAAAAACAGAGTTTGGAAGAACTCGCTCATTATATCAATTCTGAACAAAAAATAAAAGTTACATAGTGTACCTTTAATGTAATAGGCCTAACTTAAATGCAAATTTTAAATGTTTAAAGGAATAGTTCATCCAAAAATGCAAATTTGATCCTCATGTATTCAAAACTAGTATGACTTTCTTTCTTCCATGGAACACAAAAGGAGATGTTTTGAAGAATGTCCTGGTGGCTTTTTTCCTTACAGTGAAAGTCAATGGGAACTGGGGTCAAGCTCTTAAAATGAAAGTAGTAAAAATAAAAATAGTCCATGCAGACATCCGTGCTATATTTCAAGCTTTAATGGACACTGCTGTTTGCTTACTGCATTCACACCATGTCGTAATGACCCTAATTACGAGATGACAATTAACATTCTACTCGGAGCTGTTCAGATGGTCATGTGATACAGAAAATTTTAAGTTTACAAGTTATAATTACGAGTTCTATGATGACATGAACACTTTTTACAATTCGGAATCTCGTAATTATGGTATATTTCCGACATGATGTTAAAATCCCTTCGCCATTGCTTTCAAATCACATAATGACTTACATTTTAGTCTATTTCTAAAATAAATCTATCGTAAGGCTCCAGAACAGTTTAAATATAGTGCACAAGTTGTATGAACCACTGTTTTAGTGCTTTCTTTATGTTTTGTTTTGGTCATTTTTAACAGCTCAAGTTTACTTTTATTGGAAATATTTCTAAATATCTCTTTCTGTGTTCCACTGATGAATGAAAATAATACAAGTTTAGCGCAACATCAGGCTCGCTATTCCTTTTGGGCAATAATGTGCACTTCAAAACAAAGTGTAACTTAGTAACAAGTGGAGAAATAAGTATTTCTGAAGCAGGGGTCAGTGAGCTCACACACACATTAAGGATCAGCACTTGCAGCCTTTCAGCACATCTCAGATTTTTTTTTTTGCACTGAAATGAACTGCCTCAGGATCAGTTGAAAGGGATACAACATGTGCAACTTATAGGGGTGAAAGGTAATTTAGAGAAAGTAGAGTGAGGCAGACAGGGACGGGGTGGCATGCGGATACCGGCATGTGAAGAGGTCACTAGAGGTCAATCGATTAGATTTCAATGCATCTGAATGCAGCCAAACCATCATCACGTCTTAGACGCGGGTTATTTTATCATCGTCACTCGAAACAAAAAGCACCTCAAACTGTAAACAAACTGTAGCACGGCCAACGACAGTTCCCATTGGGCGAAATAGTCGTCTCAAAAGCCTACCACAAACCTGCATGGAACGTCAGTCCTCCTGAAAACGTGAATGGATGGAGTGATGGCAGGGAGGAGAGGAGGAGAATGGAGAAGTTGAATGAATGGCTATGAAGATGGGGTGTGAGACACACTGAAATGTCAAAGGGTAAAGAGATAATGCTTCCACACAAATGTGCGTAGGCATTAACACACATAAAGGCCACTGAACCAAAGAACGGCATCAGATATGTGATCACTTATGGAGATTTACTATAGGCTACACAAGCATAAACTACTAAAAGGCTATCCTCAAAATTTCAACTCATCTACCACAAATTAAAGAGAAGAACATCACATATCTGATACATCTGTCCTAGTATAGATGTGTAGTATTAGTATCAGCACAAAAAACAAGACAGAAAACACAAGCAAACACAGAAAGGCACGCAGAAAACACAGACAAGTAAAACTGCTGCAACTGATTTAACTGCAGCTTATTGGAGTGTCAGATGTTGAACTTCCTGTAAACCATGTACATAGTGATGAATGTATTAAGGTGCCCCTATTATGCTTTTTTTGGATATTACCTTTTATGTAGTGTGTGATATATAGGAGTTTGTGAAAGTAAAAGTCTCCAAAGTTGCTCAATAAATGGAGTGTCTCTGATTCTGAACTGCCTGAAACGAGTCGTCAGTAATTCCAGTCTTACTTCCAGCGTGAACCTATTAGATTTGTAATAAATTTGTCCTCATTGGCTGCCTACTTTGCCCCTCCCTCAAACACTGTAGTAGTTGAAGCCGAGGCCTGGAAGAGTTTGGTTCGTGTTGATTGTTTTCTGCGATGCGAAAGCAAATGCACTTCCAAAGGATGAGGACTCAAGTTCGAAATTGATACAGTTAAAGAGACACCATCACTGTGTATACAAGTGCTGAGGAAGAGCTGAAATTCAGTTATGTAATGGGCCTTTCATCTCTGATACGTGCTGTAAGGGGTAGACCAATCGCAACGGGCCATCTGACCAATCAGAGCAGAGTAGTCTCTCGGAAAGGCGGGGTTTAGAGAGACCAAATCCTTTATTGAACCGTTTCAGAAACTGTGAGAAAAGAGCTGATACTGCAATATGTATCATGAGAAAATTAAAGTGTTGTTTTTGACCATGTAAATATTTGGTATGAGACCTCCAATACAAAATGAAGAGCTTTTAAAATAGCATAATAGGGGCAATTTAAGTAATGACCTGGAACTTTACTACACTACAGTATGCTAGTATTATTGTGAATTTAATTTTATTACTGAAATTGCAGGGAAGAGTTAGTGTCCTCTAGGAAGATTAAACTGGACAGTGGCGTACCTGTCCCCCGACAGGTAGGGGGAGCTGTACGGCCGGAGCCCCGACAGCAGGGTGTGGTAGGAGTTGTGGAGAACCTTCTTGGCGCTACGCTGCCGTTGGAGGTGACTGAACAGTAATGTCAGTTCTCTGACCCACAAGCAAAAAATGAAAATAATCAAACATGATAAACGAAACAAAACAAAAAAGGATAAAAGAAGCAAACACAAAGCTAAAAACAAAATGGTAAATTAACCATCAAAATACTTTAAAAAGACAGGGGTAATTCAGTTTATAAAAACATCTACTGTTTAAAAATGCTATTTGTGTACTGAAATACACACTTCCCTGTCATTTTAAATGGATGTTAATTAGTCAAATTAATTCACCCAAAGATGAATGCATGTGGGATAAATAATATTAAGGTAGAAATAGAAATATATAATTAAGAATCAAAAATGTGGCAACTGAGAAATTTCATAAAAGGAATTAAATCATATATAGGAAATTGTGAAAAAAATGTTTATAATTTATTTGTTGGTTGGTTTAAAGAATATTTATGGGATCTGTTGAGTTTTTAATTAGTGGTATATTTACAAATATGTAGAATATTATGTTTAATATTTAATATAAGATATTAAAACGTTCTTTCAGGGAAGTTAACAGTTTATCTTGTTTCAAGAATTTTTATTTCATTAATTTTTAAATGCATTATTTAGCTTAAAAAGAGTCACATTAGGGTTTTTTAATAATAAATAAATTCTATTTCTCCACATTTTTCATCCCACATTAACTGGTAATAAAATTAAATCTTATGCAACTCATGAAAACTCATGTCATAATCTTTGCGTTCAGTACATGCAAAAATTAATGTTGCAGATGAATAAAGCAAAACAATAAAAGGAACTCCAAAACTATCAATTAAATCATGATTTCTGGGTCAAAGTAGCATTTTTAATTAGAGTAAAATACATTTTGTGTGTCTGTGTAGGGAGGATAATAAAATAAAACATCGTTTTCTCAGAAACATGATTATAAATCTGACTAATGCTGAAGTATTTGGGATATTTTGAACCCCTTCTTTTTGAAATCATGATCTCAAAAGCCACCTGTCAGTCATATCAGTTACACACAAGGCCAGTTCAACTTGCACAGCACAGATAAGCATGTCCGCCGAGGGCTCCGTTACAGGTCATACTTACCTGAAGGACGGCAGCATACTGTCATAGAAATACCAGGTGGCTGTGAGATATGAGTGCTGAGCATCTGTAGAGTAGAGACGCCATGCAGCCTGGGGAGACAACACGATACAGCACGGCACAAGATGACACACCCAGACGTACATGCACACAATGCACACATATTTGGTTGTGGAAATAGAAATCGTGAGTGTATTTGCGGCAGGTGTGTTGCTCACCTGTATGAGGTTGGCAGCGGGAGTCCTCCTCTTCTCAAAGTGTTTCTGCCGGTGCTGCTCCTGCACTTTCAGAGCAAATCCCGAACCCAGGATGCCCTTACAGAAAGGACAGAGGGCCATTAGCTGGTTTAGGATCGAAATGTCAGCGGCCTTAAAATCGACGGGGGTACTTACAGCGGGCAGGGCAAAGAAGGACACTCCCAGCAGGGCAAAGCAAGCCGCTAAAAGCCGACCTTGCCAGGTGCGTGGCGTCTTGTCCCCGTAGCCGATCGTAGTGAGGGTTATCTGGGTGAAAACAGTGGAGGTAAGAATATTAAAATGGCCAGGGGAGCTGTGCACCTTTTTACACCTAATTTCAAAACCTGCCATTTTACATATAGACCTTAGTAGCGTCCATAAACATCCAGGATGTTTATGACTTTCTTTCTTCAGTTGAAAAGAAATTAAGGCTTTTGAGACTTTTGGACTTCACTGGGGTTCAACGGGTTGAAGGTCCAAATGTCAGTTTCAGTGCAGCTTCAAAGGGCTCTACATGATCCCAGATGAGGAATAAGAGTCTTATCTAGAGAAACGATCGGTCATTTTTCTAAAAAAACAAAACAAAACAAATTTCTATACTTTTTAACCACAAATACTCATCTTGCACTGCTCTACGATGCACCACACGTTACGTAATCACATTGGAAGGTCAAATGTGACACAGGCGGAAGTACCGATCCAGTGTCTACAAAGACTACGTGCAAAGACTAACTCAAACGGTCTTTACAAAAAAAGGTAAAACAACAATGTCGGACGATTTTGAAGTTGGAGGAGAAAATGAGATACTACTGCGGTACTTCCGCCTATATCACGCATGACCTTTCCAATGTGATTATGTAATGCGTGGCGTATCGCAGAGCAGTGCAAGATGAGCATTCATGGTAAAATAAAAGGTATATAATTTTTATTTATTTTTTTTAAGAAAATGACCGATTGTTTCACTAGATAAGACACTTATTCCTCGTCTGGGCCCTTTGAAGCTGCAATGAAACTTCAATTTGGTATGTCGATCTCTCAAAGCCTCATTTTCATCCCTGTTAACTTCAATATGGCATCTAACCTGACTAAAATCTATGGTTAACCAGTTTTTTCAGTGAAATGCATTGGAAGGTTGGGAGAAACAACAAAGATTTACAGCTCAAGGCAGTGGTAGTTTCAAAAAATGACAATGAAATCTAAATAAAAATGTTTTCTTCAACTGAAATGAAAAAAAAAAAAAAGAAGTAAAACAAGGGAAAAACAGAAACAAAAAATTACATTTAAAATTTATGACTAACCAAACTAACTAAAATATGATAAAATGGGCAAATTAATTTAAGTTTTTATATAGATTGTAAAATCTTTATAACCGTTATAACTATATATATATATATATATATATATATATATATATATATATATATATATATATATATATATATATATATATATATATATATATATATATATATATAAAATAAAAAAATCTAATAATAACTGTGGGTTGAGCCACCTTGGGCTCACTGTACACATGACGCTTATGAAATCGACCATACTGTTCTGACCATACTGTACTGTTCGACAACTCTGCAGATTCAGTATATTATGCAACAATAAATTTATTGGAGGCAGAACTATATTCCCAGTAGAAATGAAACTAAGTTTCTGCAACATCAATTCCCACAAAAAATTGAGCCAGGGAACTGACAGCAACACAGGACAATTTATTAGTCAGTCGAAGGCAGTACTTACTGTTCCCCACCAGAGGGAGTCAGCATAAGTGGAAAACTCTTGGTTATCTTCCTTCTCAGCCAAATAGACCAAGAAGGAGGCAAAGATCAGTACCAGGAAGCCAATGTACCAGGCTGTGATCAGCTCCTGAAACACAGAGAAATGGAAAGTTATGAGAAGAGTATTTCATTAATGAAAACACTTAACTGGAGAACTAATGAAGATGGTCAACCAAGTATATTTATTTCTATTTCTAGTCCTATACTGTCTTAATATGCTAAGAGATATAAATTTGTTGGTTGATTTTCCTGAAAGGCATAAACAATGTGGCTCTGTTTGAGCATCACACCCAGCCTGACACATCAACATTGGCTTAAAGTCCCCATGAAATCAAAATTCTTTTTCTTAATGGAATATTGCAGTATTTATTATAAATGATTTATCCGTGCACATCATTATCTTTTTTATTTCATGTGCTCTGGACATTTTGAATCAAAATGACTCCCCCTCCCTCGTCATCTCTTCTTTTCTCTGATGACGTGTTTACTGGCACGAGGGCGGGGCAACCTGTCACTCACATGAGATCCACCAATAGCAAACCACAGCCTTCCAATCAATAACTCATGAACTCAGACGTTTGGGTATAGAGTACAGATGGGTATAGAGTTTGGAAGCTTACTTGAAAAGAATTGTTAATTTTGCAGTACTTTTTTGTTCTTCAGATTTAAGGTGTGGATATGCACAAAACAAAACTTAAAAGTTTGCATTAAGTGTATGTTTCATCGGTTTTCATGAAGCATGTACAGTGACATAGTTTCGAAGCGAACGTCCTCTGATGGATGAGTGTATGTGCTGCTGTCACCTTGCTGTGAGCGTACACCACAGAGCCCAGCAGCTTCCAGGTTCCTCCCCGGCGGTCCATACGCACCATGCGCAAGATCTGCAGAAAACGCATGCTACGCAGAGCAGATGTGGCGAAGATGTTTCCCTGCGTGCCTGCTGCTATCACTGCCAGCGACGCCACGAAGACAATGAAGTCTACGTAATGAGATGAACATGATGACAAGAACAGAAAAAAGAAACAAAGAAAAGAGAAACCAATCTTTTTAGATGGGGTGGCACATACCTTCATCTTTTGAAGGGGGCACCATGTTTTGAAAATGTAAGACGTCTATTGATGTAATTTATGTTTACAGTCCAGTGTATTGAAATCTCAACCAATTGTACATTGATATCCATAACGTTCAAAAAGAAGTCATATAAGTTTTGAGTAACATGAGGGCGGGCATGTGAATGGTGTTTTCTGCCACAGATCTTTATACAAACACATTTGTGCCCCTCATGATGCTTCTGATCTCAGACTCCAGGTCTTTACCTATGACGCAGAAGGGCTTTCTGGCAAACCGTAGCCGACCCTGCCATCCTCTGTACCGGCAGCAGCATCCGGCTGCCCAGACCCTCACAAAGTACTCCAGCCCAAAAACCACGATCATCACAAACTCCTGCAAGTAAAACCACATGAAATCATTTTCAAAATCAATCCTCTTAATAAAGCCTGCCTTGTACTTTGAATATGGCAATAAATATATCAAAATGATGGTGTGCCGGTTATCTATAAATATAAACAGACACACCTGGCAGTAAAGGTTAAAGTACTAGACAGCCAATTTACCTCTAATTCATAAAAAAATTAAGATTGCTTTGCTGTATACAATAGAGTGTCACAGGGATGACATATTTTTGTAGGCCAAAACCCAGAAACAAGTTGCATTTTAGCAAGTCTGGTTCCATCATAATGAAGTCAATGGGTTTTTATATTGGGTTTTTGCCTGAAATAAGGTCTGTGGTGAACACAAGATCAAGATATTTAATATAATACATCTTTCTGTGGTGAAAATCAAGTTTTTAATGTTGTATATATGTCTATGTGGTGTTTTAATATGCTTTAAGACAGGGGTGCCTAACCCTGTTCCTGGAGATCTACCTTCCTGCAGAATTCAGCTCCAACCCTGCTCAACAAACCTGTCTATAATTAACAAGTGCTCCTGGAGATCTTAATTAGCTGATTCAGGTGTGTTTTAACAGGGTTGGAGTTAAACTTTGCTGATAGGTAGATCTCCAGGAACCCCTGCTTTAACCCTTAAATGCATACCTCGGGTCTTTAGTGACCCGGAACGTCATTCATTACCCTCCTTCTCGTTCATTTTTTAAAGTTAGACATCAACCTTCTTGGTATTCCTCAATCAATTCATTATAAAGAATATAACAAGAGAAAAATTATAAAATTATAAAAGAATGCCTATTTTTGTATTCATTTTTTGTAAAAATTGAATAGGGTCGCTAACGACCCGAGGTGTGTATGAGTGTACGTATAATTTTTCTGCACAACAATAATTGAATTTTAGATGACGGAATAAGTGCAATTCACCTTTATTCCACAAGGTGGCAATGTCTTATACACAATGCTGAAGTGACTACTCATTCAGACAGAAAATGAAATAATAAGAAAAACATGAAATGGCTCAGCGATTTACTGCAGAACAAGTACTGAACGCAATCAAATATGACTGTAACTGTTACTGGATCGATCTGGTGAAGCTGAAATATCGATTTTGAAGATGTTGAAAATTATATAGTTTTGAGAATACGTTTGAGATCGTGAATGGGCTCATATTCGTGACCTCAAACATAAAACTAGCCTATTATTTGCTGAATTTACTGGGAAATGAGCTCTGATGAGGACAGTGATGGCATAAAACATCTGCGGAGCCCTTTCAAGCTCCAAAAGGTAACAAAATATGCTTTATTTTATTCTTCTGTAATTGTTACTCTAATATCAGACGAATTTTATATTATCGTGACAGGTAGAGATCCTTCTGTGTTAGATATAGATCTGGGTCGATAAAGACCCGAATATGTAAGAATGATTGGCGGAACAGTCATGCATTTAAGGGTTAAGACAAACCACATGCAAAAGCATAAGTCAACACTATTGCTGAGTATTTTCCGTTGTGTGTCCGACGTTGTAAAGAGCGATACCATTGTGCAGCGTTTATCTCAGTAAGTTGACCGAGCGGATCTCTGAGCTTGTGCGAATGAGTGGAGGCGGGGCTAATTAACATATTTATAGATCTGTGCATACTAAATGAAGCAAGGGTGTAGAGTTACATTCAAGCTATTTTAAGCTTTTTTTCAGGGACATTAACTCTTTCCCTGCCATTGATGGAATTTTCCGGCTTTACATGTTTTCACTGTTACGGTAGGGGGTCCTATTATGCATCTTCTGAAAGAGTAGATAATCTCCGGATCAAAACACAGGCAAAAAAGGATTGGTTATGCATGTTGTAGTCTTTGAAAAAAATATGATTTTTGTTCAAAATAGTGCTTTTTTATGAAACTTACCCACATTCAGGTGTTGATAAAAAAAAAGAAAGCATGAAGCTTGTTTGTTTGTTTGTTTGTTTAAAAACAACTTTAAAAAAAAAAAAACGCTGGCAGGGAAAGAGTTAAACATCATCACAACAGGTAAACTCATCTACTCACTAGTCCACTATCACAGCCTTCTCTATAATCATGCTCTTGCAAACTATTGTAACTCAAACTTTCAGGGAAAATGTTTTTACACAAAGACTAAAAGAGTTGTTGGAAGCTTAAAGGATTAGTTCACTTCAGAATTAAAATTTCCTGATAATTCACTCACCCCCATGTCATCCAAGATGTTTATCGCTTTCTTTCTTCAATCAAAAAAGAAATTAAAGCTTTTGAGGAAAACATTCCAGGATTTTTCTCATATAGTGGACTTCACTGGGGTTCAACAGGTTGAAGGTCCAAAAAAAAAAAAAACATTTATATACTTTTTAACCACAAATGCTCATCTTACACTGCTCTACAATCTGCCACTCATGACATAATCAGGTTACAAAGGTCACGAAAGGTGAAAAGTACAGATCCAGTGTCTACCAAATGTGCAAAGATCTTTCTAATGTGATTACATCATGCGTGGCGGATCGCAGAGTAGTGCAAGCAGAGCATTTGTGGTTAAAAAGTACATTGCATTTTTATTTATTTATTTATTTTTTAAAACGACCAATCGTTTCACTAGATAAGACTCTTATTCCTCGTCTGGGATCATGTAGAGCTCTTTGAAGCTGCACTGAAACTGACATTTGGACCTTCAATCTGTTCCACTATATGGAGAAAAATCCTGGAATGTTTTTCCTCAAAAACCTTCATTTCTTTTTGACTGAAGTAAGAAAGACATAAACATTTTGGATGACATGGGGGAGAGTAAATTATCAGGAAATTTTAATTCTGAAGTGAAATAATCCTTTATTAATAATGGTGATGTTGAAGTGTGAGTTAACCGTGGTGGAGTTTGTTTATGCCCACGTTATTTAGGCTTCAAATATCTTAAAAGTTGTGTTCATTTGTGAAGATTATCATGACAAACAAAACATGTGAAAATTAACTTTTTCTAGTCGCAGAACTTATTTTCTGTAATGGAAAAATCCTATTGGGTTTTTGTGGAGGGAACCAGAGTGATGCTGACCTCCGAGCTGGCCTACAAAAATACATCATCACTGCAGCGCTCTATTGGGAAATTAATCTGCAAGTCCTCATTTACGCTAAATCACATGACTGCTTCAGATGCCACAGACAAGTCTGGATTCACAGAGGTCTGAGCTAAATGCTTGTATTGATTTCAGCTCCTGTAGTTGCACCTGCATTCTCAATGTGAACAAACACATTACAGACTGATCGTACAGTCAATACCAGAACTTGCATGATAGACAACATAGTCCTTTCCTGCAGGAGACTATTAAATGCAAAAAAAGTGGGAGAGAAAGTCAGTGTGAGAGGGGAAGCACTTCATAGTGAATGAGTGATTATAGAATTGCAGCTAAGATTATTGGATGGAGTCGGCTACTTCTTGCATACTCGACAACACCTGAATCCTGCCGTGTGCTTACACTGCCATTTCCCAGAGCAAAGATCCCAGTGGAAAACAAAATGCACACTTAACGCAGCCACAGGGAGACATGAGACAGTACAAGAATGCTTACAGTGTGCCAATCAGATGAGAAATGAACCTGGCCTGAGATGCTGCTAAAACAGTAATGAAAATTTAGCCTAATAATTTTCAAAATGTGTTATAAAGAGAGCAAACGCCCCTAATGTGTTATATTGAAGCCTTATCCTGAACACTGACAATAAAGTTTGGGACGCAGAAACATGCTTTAACAAAAAGCCTTATTAATAATAATTTATAGTTACAATCCTACAGCATAAATGTACATGCTTATGCTTACAAAAGTATTTAGAACAATGCCTGCTGAAGATAAACCGCTTAGAAACACAACGGACAGCAAAACAGGCTTGCATACACGGCACATTTGATCCATAATGCTGGCAAACAGAAAAAAAAAATCACCAAATTGACCTTTTTTAAAGACACACCTCCAAAAACACCTGAAAAAACATATATGGAATGTGATTGGACGGACTAACGGCCACAGAGAAAGCACTGTGTGATTAATTATTCAGATGATGGGCTATTATCAATGAATTTAGAGGCGGCACAGACAAGGTGAATGCTGTTTAGTGAAGGTACTTAGATCAGACAGTCTGTGGCTGCCAACTTTCAACTACGTTTTTGGATATAAAACACAAGAGGGAAGTCAAAGCATTTGCTCTACAGGTAAGAGAGAGTGAGTGGATTCGTTTCAATGCAATTTAATAGATAAACTGCATTCTGTGTCAGATTTTAAGCTGTTTGGATACGAGGCTGTGATTTAATCATTATGAACTAACAAGTGTTTTTTCTATTTATCTTACAAATATTTGTTGGACGCATGCACAGCTAACTTACGAGTAGGCCCTGCTTCTTCTTTAGTGCATTTTTAGTGCATTTCAGTATTGGAAATATGGTAAAATGTCTTAAATGGAGAGTACTACACTTTTATTGGTAGCTGAAAGCATGATCAAATTTGCCAAAATATTAAATAAATAAACATGAGCAGCTGCATTTGTACTTTAAAAAAAAATAATAATAATTTGGAGGTTTCTGTCCTGTTGGTTGATGTTGTAATTACAACATCTAGACATAAAAAGCCTCTCTATTGACGACCGTTCAGTTATATTCTGAACATAATAATTTTACAAGAAACATATAAATTGCTAATATTTCTACCCAGCTAACAGGGAACGTTCTCAGAACCGTGGCATGGTTCTCTTAAAGTTATGAACAATCGTTCTTTGAGTAGCATTATTAGATTTTGTTTTTTTCCCCCCAAGTTATCTGGTCTTTAAACGTTGGTTCTCAAAACCTTATTTAAACATTGTTCACTGAATGTTTTTTCTGAAACATTTTAGTTGGGCATTTGTGTAACATTTTTGTTACTATGTTACTATGTGTGCCAGAATGTTTAGTAAACATTCAAAAGTAACATGTTTGCAAAATGATCAAATTAAATGTTCCCTTAACAATCGCATGACCAAAAAACATTTTAAAAAACAACAATCAGAAGAACATTCGGAAATAATGTTTTCATAACATAATGGGAATGTTAGCAAATCGTTCTAAGAACATATTTTTGTTTGCTGGGTATACATTACAATAGATGTTTTACCAGTGTCCGATGTTTTTTTGGGAGAGTCTTAAAAGCATGAAACAGTCTCCTGTCTGCTGCCTTTGACGCCACTGTTAAAGGATTAGTTCACTTTCAGAATTAAAATTTCCTGATAATTTACTCACCCCTATGTCATCCAAGATGTTTATATCTTTCTTACTTCAGACGGAAAATACATTTTTGAGGAAAACATTCCAGGATTTTCTCCATATAGTGGTTGAAATGTCAGTTTCAGTGCAGCTTCAAAGAGCTCTACATGATCCCAGACGAGGAATAAGAGTCTTATCTGGTGAAACGATTGGTCATTTTCTAAAAAAAAAAAAAAAAATTATATACTTTTTAACCACAAATGCTTGTCTTGTACTGCGCCACAGGTCACGCGTGATGTAGGTGGAAGTACTGAGCAAGTGTTTACAAAGTGAACGTGCGAAGACTAAGTGAAACAGCCTTTACAAAAAAAAAAAAAAAAAGGTAAAACGACAATGTCGTTCTATTTTCTGATTCCAATGTGATTACATAATGCATGGTGCATTACAGAGCAGTGCAAGACGAGCATTTGTGGTTAAAAAGTATATACATTTTTACTTTTTCTAGAAAATTACCAATCGTTTCTCTAGATGAGACTCTTATTCCTCGTCTGGGATCATGTAGAGCTCTTTGAAGCTGCACTGAAACTGACATTTGGACCTTCAACCTGTTGAACCCCAGTAAAGTCCACTATATGGAGAATAATCCTGGAATGTTTTCCTTAAAAACTTTAATTTCTTTTCAACTGAAGAAAGAAAGACAAACATTTTGGATGACATGGGGGTGAGTAAATTATCAGGAACTTTTAATTCTGAAGTGAACTAATCCTTTAAGGATAGTCGCTACTAAGGGTTTGGGGCGGTGCATGTTCTCATGGTGTCATCATCAGCATTATTATGACTTCATTCTCCTCCAGAGTGATTAGTACTGTTAGCCTGTTTAAGGTATAGTTTGTGTAATTTGAACCCCTTACCAGGATGAAGAGCGCTTCGTTGGCAAATTTATGATGGTCTGGAATGGTGGAGAAAACAGAAAGCACCAGACAGCTGAACACTAGGAGAAAACTGAAACACAAACAAACACACACAAACTAACAGATCAAAATACAAAAAACAACTGGGGTGAGTGTTCTAGTCTTTATCAAGCAATATGTCATCATGTAAAACACTTAACCTAATGCTTAGATCTTATAATTGTTATTTTATTTTATTTTTTTGTACTCTATACCTTGATACCTCAGGAAACAATAGAAAAAAATAACAACAACAAAAACATACACTACTTTTCAAAAGTTTGGGTCAATAAGATTAATAAGCTAGGAAGAATTTATTAAAAGTGACACTATAAAGACATTGAAAATGATACAAAAGATTTCTATTTGAAATAAATGATGAACTTTCTATTCATCAAATAATCCTAAAAAAGTGTATTAAAGTTTCCACTAATATATGAAGAAGCACAACTGTTTTCAGCATTGATAATAAATAATAAGAAATATTTCATGAGCACCAAATTAGTATGATTTCTGAAGGATCATGTGACACTGAAGCCTGGAGTAATGATGCTGAAAATTCAGCTTTGATCACAGGAATAAATTACATTTTACAAAATATTCACACAGAAAACATATATTTTAAATTGTAATAATATTTGACTGTATTTTTCATCAAATAAATGCAGCCTTAGTGAGACTTCTTTCAAAAACATAAAAAAATCTTGCTGACCCCAAACTTTTGAACGGTAGTGTGTATCACAGTGACACAGCAAAGACTGGCCAAAAACTCAAACACAAACATGTGATCTACACAAACAGATGGATATTGGCCTCTGGTGGACCGAGAAACTTGGGCGCCATGGCACTGACACCCCATAATTCAAGTTGGCACTTATCTCATACACACAGATGCTCTTAATCACTGCTGTCACAGACCCCGCTCGGAAAGACCAGCACGCCCACTCAAAATGGATAGGATAAAAGCAGAGATTACAGCCCTACTTCCTGACATTTCTTGGGAGAACTCAGACTCTTTGGGAAAAGGGGCTCTTTCGCAAGAACTGGGGCACCCGGATGACTCCAGGTGCTCCCAGCTGAAGCGCCGCAAAACAAAAGCTGGATTCGCCCCACGGTTCTCAGAGAAGCTGGAGTCCGATCGGCTCCGTGCAAGCAGCTGCTGCTGGGGAAGATGCCAAATCCCACAAGGACCCAAACCCGACACATCTGGCCCGCTGGCTCCGTCCCTCGCTGCGTTACTTCTCAGTTTTGCAATCTAACTGCAGGAAGAGAGAGTGTAAATTGTTCAGCTATGCGTAATGAGATGGTTAAGAGCAACAGTATCCTTCTTCAGGGTTGTGAGGAAATGTGAAATGATTCGAAAAGTCACAACAACAGAACCTTGTTGCTTAATGAGGCCCTTAAGGACGTCTGAAATACAACTCATGAGGCTCTCTCAGAGGTCAGTTATTGATATAAACGGGGTAATAGCACAAACTTTAAGGAACGAAGAATGTTACAAGGCTGTCAGATCGTAATGAGCGGCTGTACACTGATTCACTCAGAAAAGAGGAAGGAGACAAAGATAGGCAGACAACCAGTTAACATCTTCCTCAAAATACAGTATTGTTAGAGGGTTATCACCTGACATCAGAAGAGCCTGGACACACCTAGAAAAGGCCAAGGATAATAATACATTTCCCAAAGTTTACTGCATCCCAAAGAAAAAAGCCGCGGATAAACCTGTAATTCATGCCTTCGTGTGTTGGATGGGAAAAAACGAATCTATTTTACAAATCATGGGTGAGTGGAAACACCTGTTGTTTAAAGGATTAATAATACATGGATTTTAGTGCTAATTTAACATGCACAAACACTTTTCGAACGCATTTAATGGACTTGGTTTCTGGAGGCATTTTCCAAAGTTTTACGTTTAAACAGTTTCTGAAAGGTTGAGATTTTCCCAACTGCAGTATCTGGTACACAAGAGTCCAGAGTGCAAGAAAAAAATATGAGCAAACAAGATCATATGCAATTAATCTGGACAATTAATCAACATATCATGTAATTAATCTGAATTAAATTTTGAATAGATTGACAGGCTTTATAAAAAATATATCACAGATTATGGCAACTATAAGGCCATTGATCTGAAGATGTCAGTCAATTAGTTTTAAACATGCTCCTCAAATATTCTTTATGCATCAATAATATTTTGGAAAACATCAGAAGGCTAAAAGGTCATTTCATCCCTGAACCGTTTCTGCTGAGTATGACTCATTAGAGCCAAACTAATGTACTGTAGGTAAAACGATCCCTCATAAAACAAACTAAAAAAAAGGCAAAAGCACTGAAAGCCAAGGCCCAGTTTCCCAGTCCTGAATCATCAACAATCTGACTGGATGGACAGAGGAAGAAAATACACAGAAACTGCTTAGCTGCCCCCAATAGGTTTCCATCAAAAAACGATGAATGCAGTAAAAAAAGATACATTAGAGCACGCAAAGACCATGTGCGGCTAGCATTTCAGCTGAGAAGCAAGTTTTGAACCCAACCTCCAAGCCTAAAGTCAATCTGCCAAAAGCAGAAATCAAATCCTAAAATCAGCAAAAATGACAGTCTCATGAGGTGAAAACAATGCAGTGCCACGAGTGTTTGTATTTCCTGGTAAGCACATGATTTTGCTGTGAATCATGTCGATACCACTCTCTGATGGAATGCCTTTGCTGACAATTGGTCCAGGTTGAATTTTGAAGAAAAAAATAATTCAGAAGCATATCTCATGTATAACCTTTTGAAACCAATAAATCCGCAGAAAACAAATGGACCTTAATGCACAACTGTGAACTCACAATTGCCAGTTATAAAGTCAGAATTGCTATATCTGTTATAAAGACAGACTTTTTTCTCACAATTGTAACTTCTTTTCTTAGAATTGTGACTTTATAACTCACAATTGGGTGAACATAAGTCAAAATTGCAAGATATAAGCAATTCTGAGAAAAAAAGTCAGAATGTGAGTTTATATCTCGCAGTTCTGACTTTATATTACACAATTCTGACTTTATAACTCGCAATTGCAAGTTTATATAACGCAGTTCTGAGAAAAAGTCAGAATTGTGAGATAAAAAGTCAATGAACTTTTTTATTTTTTATTCAGTGGCAGAAACAAGTTTCCATAGCAAACAGCCTCACAATGTGAAAATGTAGATCTTTAAGTAGTGATTTAAAGACTTTCAGTTACTTTTGTACTCTCTTTTTTATAGCAAGTACTTATTGACATTAAATATGGATAAATGTCAGTTCAAATAATGACAACTCTGAGCAGTTTTAGCATGTTATTGAATATGACAATGTTAAAGTATTTGGTCTTGGCAGTCTAGATATTAGTGTTGTCACGATACCAAAATTTTGACTTCGATACGATACCCAACTTAAATACCGATACTTAAATGTTACTATGGCAAAAACCTAAAACAGCAGGAAAAGTAAATAAATAACATATGACAGAACTTCTTTCTTCCCCAGTGTGCAGGCTGATACTTCTGGATTTGAGCTTCATTGCCATGAAGTTAGAGTTAGATTTAGTATAATTTTTAATGTTTATTATTTTCACGCTCAATAAAATTGTAAATTATTTGCCGTTATGCTTTTTTATACATTTAAGTGTTTTTGACAGTAAGATTATTGTAAAAATTATATTACTGTAAATAATTAAAGCAATGTTATCAAAGCATAAATTGGTTTAAAATAACTGTATATACCTTTCACATATTTATGTATTTTATTTTTGCAACCAGATATCACTTATTAAACTTAGACTCAATAATACACCTCTTTGCGGAGTTCTGCTTGCACGAGTAAAATAAATGAATAACACTCATTTAATGTTTGAGAGCATAAACATAATGCTGGTATCACATTCACTAACCTGTCGCTCTTTAAATTCTTTGTACAAATCGGGATGTTTGTCGGCAAGATGCTTTTGACTCGCTTGCGTTATTTTGTAACATCTTTTGCAGATGGGCTTTGTGGTGTCCGTGGGCTTGCCCTGACTGTCGGCAATGTAAGTAAAATAATGCCATATTTCGCTTTGTGCATCTGCTTTCTAAACAATTTGTGGACGGTCTGCAAGAGCACCTGTATATGCAACCATACCTCTCGTTTCGTCACTATAAAAGCCGCTGTGCCTGGGAAGCAGCGCGCTGCACGCACACTGCCCCCTGCTGTCGCACTTTAGGAAATACAGCAGGCACTCAAAGTACCAGTACTAATAAAATGAAGAACCGGACCGTTTTTAAAAGCAGGGTATCGCAATACCTTTCTAGTACCGGTATATCATGCAACACTACTAGATATGCTACGCTGCTGTTGAATATTGCTGCTGCTGCTGCTGCTGCAGAGTAAGTATGGACTTGCTACTGCTAATAGATACACAGACACACTGCTGTGAGCATGTAAGATACGCTGCTGCTGTACAAATAGACATGCATAAATCCTGTAGCTGACCTAGACAGGTGGAGCTGGGGAGGTGGAGGCGTTTAGAGGAACTCTGATATTGTGCTGCAGGACTACCCTACAGCAAATGCGGAACCAGACTATTTAAATGTTGAGCAAGCAATCTCATTGGCTGCAGGATCAGCAGAGACTACTCAGCTTGTGCATTGTGGTAATGTGTTTTTTTTTTTGAAGATTGCATGTAAAGGACCATCAGCCTGCGCCCTTTAGAGTTTCATGGCTGAACTAGATATTTATATGGAATGGCATTCATGCTAACATTATGCAATACAACATATTTAATTAAATAATTAAGAATAATTAGAAGAAAAATTCAACATCAGACCAAGATATTGTGTTATTATTACTATTGTTAATATTAGTTGACTTTAGGAGCTTGAGAAAATGTAATGGATTTTTCGTTTTCATTAGTAAATGATGACAGAATTTGATTTTTTTTCCGTGAACTATCTTTAAAATTCTAGAGCTGCCCACTATAACAGCATCAGACATTTAATTCAGAATCCAAACAATCCATCCATCCAGGTTTGGCAAAAGAAAATTTAAGTAAATCTTCAAAGGCTTTATGTCTTATTAGTACCATATTTTCTTTTACAAAATTGAATGTGGGTTATGAAATGGACCTTGCAATAACGTTGCATGACCCGCTTCGTTCTTGTCATTCTCTAGTACAATACATTAAGATGAAGTATGCTGTAATGGAACCTGCTGTGGTCCTCATTAGACTAAATCTTCACTTATTCATCACTTGGACTGTTAATATGCCATAAAAGCCACAGCGAGATGAAAGCATGAGGACATAGATATGGGCCATGTGGGTAAACAGAAGGGATGATGAATAGTGAGGGCTTTACACATTGCTGAGCTGGACTCTGTAGACTGTGCACCACAGAGTCTCTGACCCTAATTCAATCATGGCAGGTTGATGGACCAGGTATCAGTTACGCACAGAGAGAGAGAGATAAACATTAACCTACGCTAAGGGTTGAAGAAGGATAAATGCTAAAAAAAACCCGGAAAAGTTGAAGGTGTCATGTGATTTACTAGAGCTGCATGATTCTAGACAAATTGAGAATCATCATTTTTTGTTTAAAATAGAGATCATGATTCTCCCATGATTCCGAACAGACAACTAAATAGAAAAAAAAAAAAAAAAAACGCAATAGAAAACAAAATAACAATTTACTAGAGGTTCTGACAAAATGTTAACTGCTGCAGTCTATATATATATATATATATATATATATATATATATATATATAGATATATATATATATATACAGGGCCGCATTAAGACTACAAGGGGCCCCTGGGCTTTACCTCTTGAGGGGGCCCTTCATCCACCAGCACTATTACCTACATTCAGGGGTTAAATTGGGCCGGGGCCGTCCGGGGCTGAGCCCTGGCACATAGGCTTACGAGGGCTCGGCATACGCTTGTCCGGGACTGCGGGACAAGTGGAGTTTTTGAAGTGAAAGAGAATTTTACTTGCCTGACCAGATAAGTAGCTTGATTAAAATGTCAATAACAACCAAAACGCGAGAATGATTAATCTAGCTTAGTGGATGTACTGGCGGTGATATTGCGCTGTTGAGGATGTAACCTCTTGAGGAGAATTCAAAACAAATGAGCTCTGTTCACACAAAGAAACTCAGTTATCATGTTGCAATAAAAATTCAATGGGGTTTAGCTTGCTATTTACGACATATGATAAAGTTAAGCATCACACGACCGAAAGTGCTGAATTCCTGAATATCACCTCGATTGAAATTGACACTAATTTCATACAACAATTCAATAAACAAGTAGTTAATATCAATCACTTACGTTTTAGATGCAATATGCCTGTTTTTTGTTTTATTGTAGCAGCGAAAATAGTTCCAAACAAAGCAGAAGCAGCGCATCTCGCAGCTGCGCTCAGCCGTTTTGAATGATTCAGCCTTTTGAACAAATCGGTTGGGTGAAGATTCAATCGCCCATTCATAAACAACTGCTTCATTCTTGATTCAGAGTGAATCGTTTTGAATAAATGACTCAGTGGCTCACTCATTAAGACGGTCACTTGTCGCCATCTACTGGCGGTTTAATTTCATGTTTAAAAGTATAAATTTCCCACCAACATTTCTTATTTGTTTATTCAAAAATATTTAAAGAATCTCATAACATTATTGAACGCAGTTGTACTTTTTCAGTGTAAATTATTTAATTTGGTAACAGCCCTAGTGTCTTACTATTTTAATTTATCAAATGTAAGAATATGAAATAAAAGATAAAAGATTTGCATAGTAATACAATTTTTTATTTTTTTTCCAGACAAGCTACTTTTTTACTCTGACAAGTAAATTACCAATTTAGTTGTCCAAAGGACAAGCACGAACCCAGGCTTAATGTCGAGCACTGTATTTTGTATTTATATTCTGTTCTTTAATGGTAGCATCACTTATATTTAATACTGACACAAAGGAGAAGGCACAGGCCTACAGAAATATTTTATTGTCATCAGATGTAGCTTTCACACTACCAGCATCTATAGAATGATTTTGATCAGCATTTTATTGTTCATAGCAGAGGGCTCTCTCAACTTGTTATATTTTACAGTTTGTCAAATGATACGATTTTGAAGTCTTTGCATACACATGCACCACTCGAAAGCCTGAAACCACAGAGCCCCCCACATAACAAATCCCAATTTAACCCCTGCCTACATTCACTCAATCTTCTTAATCACAAAGTGCAAGTTATCAGCCTTTTATTTTGCATGAATAAATGCCATTACCAAAACATCCAAATCTATTGGTCTGTTATAAAATATAAATATCACTGCATGAACTACATATTGGCACATAGTCTGAACTATTTGTACAGGCTACTCATTTCGAAGGCTGCATCCTCCAGAGGTCGCATTTGAAGGCTGTATACGTCATTGAGGCCGGCTCATTTAAGAAAAACAACCGTTGGATTGCAAAGTAAGAAAGAAAATACAGCATTTTGCACCTCATGAGGAATAACCATCAATTTTATTATGGTTACTTTTCTTAAATAAGACATCCTTAATGATGTATGCAGCCCTTCAAATGCGAGCTCTGGAGGACGCAGCCTCTGAAACGAGATGCAGATTCGAACAGTAACAAAGGCGCCAGTTTTACCATTTCAATTCCAGTGTGAGTCCTTGTCTTTTGGAAGTGCATGCAAAGTGGATTTGCTTTTGCACCGTAAAGATGTCATGTCAACATGTCAACAACACAAACCAAACTCTTCCAGTCTCAGCTTTTTGAAGTCTCAGTCTTCCAGTCTCAGTGTTTGAAGGCGGGCCAAAATAGATGTTGTTCACGAGCAACCGGCTGCCATTACACAAATTTTTACATTGTTATGTAGGTTTGTAACAGGAAGTGAGACTGGAATTGCTCATTTCGGCAGTTCAGAATCAATTAATTCTTTAAGGCAAAAATTAGGCTACTTTTTTATCCTGTACTTTGATCTTTAAAACAATGTGACAAAAACACACGCAAGTTCTACCCAAATGTTTAATGTCATGATTGTTACCATCTATTTGCATTAGTTTATATCCAGCTGGTTGCTTTTATTGATTCGTTATGCAGCAAAGTTGCATAATTAAAACTAGTGTCATGAGAAAGCAAACTGTATCGTCATGCAGCAGACATATCTAAACAAATCAGAAATGCATTTGATTTCAGTTCTCTGCAGGGTTCAGTGAGTGAAGGGGCGCACATCGGTCGAGAAGCGTAGCGACGCACCACGTCTTTAAAATTCGAACACATTGTTTTCTTTGGGGCTGTTCACACAGAACGCGCTTTTCTGCGTTACTTTTTCTTTGTTTTTCTATGTAAACATGCGCTAGAAGGACGTGCAGAACCGCTGCGCTCGCGTCTTGATGCATGACATGGCGATCTAAAGCCATGAATCAGTTCAGCTTAAAAAAAGTTTTAAAAAGCGTCTCGAGACCTTGCGGTTTCCCCCATTCCACTGCCCGCGTCTCGCGTTTTTCAAAGCAAAAACGCGTTGTGTACGCACACAGGCAGCGCCACTGGGTCTGTCCGCGTTGTCCAGATACTGATAGCCTACTTAGTTGCTTGCTGACGCAGCGCGTCGTATGAACTTCACGCGCAGAACAGCACATGTATTCATATCAAAGCGATGTTAAAGCGACAGTCATCACATTAGAAAATGCGGTTATATTTTTTCCGGCATCACCGGGGCCCTCCCTCACCCGGGGCCCTGGGCTTAAGCCCAGGTAAGCCCGTGCATTAATGCGGCCCAGTATATATATATATAAAAGAATTTAAATTAAATACTTTTTAAAAAATCAGTTTGAATGAATGATTCAGTAAATCACTCATAAAGGCCTAACTCATTTTATTATTCAGCATTTTAAATAAATTTCTTGAATGAATGATTCAATAACACATTTTTTTAACAGTCACTTGTCGCCACCTACGATGTAATTTTGGTTATAGAGCGTAGTTTTCACTCCAGTAAATAACCGAAATGTGTGTGAACGTAACAGATTAAGGACTCAAATACAGGCATGACAATCGTATTCTGCTGCTGTGTAAACGTGGTCTAATATTTCTTTATGGAAATACACAAAAACAAACAGTACAGCAAATCGAGAAAAAGATTGTACCTCTAAGCAGAGGACAAAGGTGGCAGTAGTGGAAAGCTCTATAAATATCCACGTGCCTTGAATTGTGACAGCCTGCAAATTTGTCCATGTACACACAACCACATTGTTAATGCTGCGAGGTGTCTGTGGGGAATATAAGAAAAGGAAAGAAAGGCTGAAGATGCAAAAAAGATGAATGCCTTGATACTGCACACGGCTTTATATAGTGCAATTACGTGTGTATGGTAACCTGAACAAAAGAGAGAACAGCTAAACATCTGCTCACAATATACTGATAACAATTATTCTTACATCAAGCAAATAATACTGATAAAATACCAATAATTTCTTGTTTTGTCTTACTTATTCATGTGAAGTTCTAACAATGTACAGCTTTAATCTTAATGCAGCTTTTCTATTACGATACACTGTGATTTTAAATGGATTTTTAACATAGGCCTACATTGAAAAACTGATTTTGCAGTTCACTCCCATTCACCCCTTCCCAGCATACATTGGGGCATAAATAATTAATACATTTGCATTGTTTGACCATTTCTCATGACAATACATAGGACAAATTGTTTGTAAAATGGATAGATGTTTTATTTAGGCTACTTTTGTATGTGTGTGTGTGTGTATTGTGTATTTATTGGTGTATTTATTGCTGCATTCAATCAAACCAAAAATTGTTCAGATATTTTTGATATATATATAGGCAGGACACTATAGTTCATTTATGTAAGTGAGGATAGCAAAATAAAGTAAACGGTGACATATTATACCCAAAAATTCTACATACAGCGGACTACCAGTAAAATTTATAAAAATTTGGAACCAAAAATTATTCAGACACTTTGACCTAACCATGTTTTGCTTAAGTGTTTTCTGACATAATGAAGATTTTTTTTCGGACACAGTTTAGATCTGAGATCTTGTCATATTTTATTACCATTTTTTTAGTGAATAAACTGTATTAATGAATGAAATGTTCATGCCGTCTGAATAAATTTTGTTTTGACTGTATAACACTTTGCATTAAATATCAGTTAAATATATTAAATTAATGTACTTAACATTATTAAATTTAATGTAATGACGTAAAATTAAAATGACGTCATCTGTGCTGTTACAATGGCAAGGAAATTGAACATATTAAGTTCAGTCATTAAGTTGACATGAAATGGAAGTTGTGATAGTCTTTTCTTCCCAATTTTGAGGTATATGTGAGTGAAACGGATTCTCAAACAAGAAAAAAATATAGGATGGGACTTGATTTTGTTCGTGGTGAATTGATTGGATGGTTGTGGCTTGCTCCGCCCTCACACCAGTAAACATGATATCAGAGAAGAGATGTCACTGCAAGAGGGAGGGAGTTATGATTATGAAAGCACATTAATTAAAATAATAATGTGCATGGATAAATCATATTTATTTATAATAAATTCTGCAATATTCCATAAAAAAACAAGAATTAAGAATTTTGATTTCATGGTAAAAGTCAAAGAATTAAACAACAACAACAACAACAAAAAAAGCCATGCAAACTGTTGCCTTCATTTTTTAAATACAAACACCATTGCTGAAAAAAATAATTGATGGTATTACTGCAAAAATATGGTGGGTTATGGGGTTGTCTTCACATTACAAGAACTGAAAATTGGAAATAAAACTTGTCTAATGAGGGAAAACATCTTGCTGAAGCCTAACAAGAAAAGACACTGTTTGGCAAAACAAGCTCTGCTGGGAAACACTGTGCAAAACCAAACAATCCATCCATAACACACATCTGTTGCCCACAGTCTACAGAGCTGCCTGGTCAGTGCAGTATTTATTTCATTGTAAAGTGTAATTGGAAGTCAGTGTTTAATACACTGTACACAGTTATGAAAGACGTCAAAATGAAGAAGCAGTAGTAGCAGACAACACAGGAGCGGGAAGTAAAACGCTTCCATTGCAGTAACCAGTCTGGAAAGCAGCATAAATCCTTAATGTCAGCGAAACAGGGTTAACACTGATACCTATCTTACAAATAGAAATACTATCAGTGAAAATGAGCACAGACACTTCCCAGAAGAAAGCACAGACTCCAGCTACTGAATCATAAAAAAATCAGCCTGCATGTGGAATGAGGTTATTATGAGGTCATTTAAATATTTTTAAAAGGACACTTCAGATCTGGAAAGGAAACACTAGTTATTGCTCAAGTTCTCAAAGTTGTTTGGTTTAATTTTATGTTTTGTTGGCTTAAAGCAATAATTGGATCCTCATGACGTTCTAAAACTGTATGCTATTATTTTATTAGAGGAACACAGACGTCAAATTCTTTGAATCATTATGTATTGCTACACATTGACAATTCACAGCGACCATAGGATGTCAAACTACAAAAAGGAAGAAGAACACTAAAAAAAAACAAGACAGCTTTAAGGAAAAACCCAGAAAATTTTTTATTTACCTTTGCTGATGCTCACATCTAGAAACATGCCATACAGCTACTATTATTATGTTGTTTTTAGTGCAAATTCAGCTGTGGGAATAACATCTCTTGTATGTAACTGAGAGATAAATTACTTCATTTTAATCAGATCACTGATATACTGTTGCGCCAACTGCAAATGGCACCTATCAGTGTTTCTCCACTATTCATTCACGTCACCAACACAACACACACAAGCATACAGTCACCCTGTGAACACACTCAGCTATCTGGAGACTCTCATTCACTCTGTAGTTTGAAAGGGCACAATCACAGGCCACTGAGTCGCTGTATTGTGAGCGGGATATATGCTGAGCTTGCTGAGTGGAAAGGCAGAAGAGCAGTGAGAGATGTTAATTGGACGGCTGAAGGATGATGAGAGGCTTGACATTTACAGAGAATACTGTTACCTTGAGCAGACAATTAGAGAATCCTCTCCATATCCTGAACAAACAGGATCTCATATATAAAGACTTCAATCCTTGCATGTTACTACATCTGCAATTTTACATTAGAACATCTATCTATCTATCTATCTATCTATCTATCTATCTATCTATCTATCTATCTATCTATCTATCTATCTATCTATCTATCTATCTATCTATCTATCTATCTATCTATCTATCTATCTATCTATCTATCTATCTATCTATCTATCTATCTATCTATCTATCTATCTATCTAGCTGTCTGTCTGTCTATACATACATATAAACAATATCATAAATGACACATAGATCTCATGAATGTCCTGGAATTCCTCTTTATTATATTATCAATATTGAAAACAGCTTAAAGCTGCTTAATATTTGTGAAAACATTCAGCAGAATTTATTTGAAAAAAAAAAAGGATTTATTTGAGATAGTCTTTACTGTTATATTTAATCAATTTAATGCATTCTTGCTGAATAAAAGCACAACTTAAAAAAAAATCTTACTGAATGCAACATTTTGAATGATAGTGTAGATAAATAGATAATCTAACAGTAAAGATAAACAGTAAAATATTAAATCAATCATAAAAATATGACAGAATTGTTAATAAATATTTAAAATAAGTATTTAAATATTTATTTTATGCAAATATCAAATTTTTACTGAAATAGTGTTTTAAAAATTTCAGACCAAAAAGGTTTTGGCCAGCCAAAAGTGCCCAACACACTAAATTCAATTTCACACAACTAGACACAATTATACACAGTTGCACAGTCGCAAAAGATTTGAAGCAGTACTTTCAAAATCCCACACACACACACACACACACACACACACACACACACACACACACACACACACACACACACACACACACACACACACACACACACACACACACACTCTTTCAGGAGCACAGTTCATTGCCCAGATTTACAGTATTTATGTGCTGACATTTCACTGCTCAATGCACTGCTTACGTCACTCCTAAAAGCCCAAACCTTTGCAAAATATAATGCCTTTATTTACACACGAGGTGAAGAGAAGCCGGTACATGTGGGCGGCCGACAGCTCTGTAAAAAAATCTTTGATTTAAATCAGACTTGTTTCTAAATGTGTACTCTTTCTCTCCATGTCATTATTGCAGTGCTGGGCAATATTGGCAATATTTCAGCAACATCCACTTACCTGCACACTTTCATGTTCTGTGAATGAATGTAAAACAGTCCCAGTGATCAAAATAAATAGCTCTCACACCTTTTCATGCTTAAACAGCAGTTGAAAATGTAAAAAAGCTTAATAGGTCCTCTTTAAGATAATGACATGTCTTATCAGTCTTGTTCTTTGGCAAAGGAATTATACCACTCTCTTTTACAATCATGAGATGTGGTTGGATTCAATTAAAACATGCAAATCATACTTTTCCTCTAAAAGACTGAATATGAAGGTCAATAATCTCAAAAATGGATTGCATTATGCATTATACATTTAAAAATATTATTTCAGTATAAACACTATGCTCTGTGGGAGAGCCAAATATTTCCATTTATTTCTGAGCATTTTTTCATTACTCTAATCCACTTTGTATGGGTAATAACCACCAAATTTCTTTTGATTAAGAGAAACACGTTTGGCACGGAGCATGGATGATTGTTTAATACGTGTGCGGTCAAGTCGAGGTCTTTGTTCAGTTAGAGAAGTGAAACTGCAACTAAATTTACAGAAAGTGACAGAACTTCTGTTCATTTAGTGAGAATTTCCTTTAGTGGATTATGAGATTAACGGGAACTGGCCAGTGAATTGAACAACAACAAAAGAAAGAAGTGGCTTTAACATTTAACCTGTGACTGACTGGATTAAGATGTTAAGGAATTCCAGGGTGTGAGAAAAAGGAAAAGGTTACACATCTTTGGTGGTCAGCGGCAAAGCCTTTATGTGGCTGGTGGGTAATAACTTTAACCCATTTGATGCATACATTTATTCAATTAAAATTTCTCTTTAATTCAAGACAAGAATATTGCTCACAATGATGAAATATGAGAGGGTTATATGTCTAAACACTGGTGTTCCTCAGGGCTCCGTCTTGGGCCCTCTCTTATTTATTATTTATCTGAATAATAAAATTTGTCATTCAATTTCATTGCTATGCCAACTTTATCTGTCCTCCCAGCCTGGTCTCATTGTTAATACATAGTTATTAATATGTAACTTTCAAAGACACAAATCGTACATTTTTGTATGTTTTGAAAGGTGCTAAAACGTATAATACTGATGTAATTATGGCACTAAAATGTAAAAATACGTTTTAGTACGTTTTTACAGCGGAAAAATATTTACGAATCTTTCATGTCATAAAAATCTATGTATATTTTCCCTTTTTATCATTTTGTAGATAAATTGTATGATCTCTAAACCCCACACCGAACCAAAACCTACCCATTTTATACAGAATGTTAAAAGAATAAAACATAATGGACAGAAATGTGTAGGAAAATGACAATTTTAGCAAAAATATCACATTAAAATGATATTTTGAGCCACTAATCCTACACCTACCCCTAAACCTACCCATAACCATTTCTTAAAACTGTTATAAATAAAAGAACAGCAGACAAACAAGCGTAATAACAATCATTTATTTATTGCGAAAATGTCAAAAGTGCTACCAGAAGTAATTCAAATGATGATGAGTTCCAGTTGCAGTCCTCTCTGGCGGTAATAGTTTTTTATAAGGTACAGAGCCGAATTTAATTTATTAATCCGTGAAATTATGGATCCGGCTTCTCTCCATTACGGCGCACACTCATTTCAAATGTCAATGATGCATGTTGCAATCTGTGACGAAGCAGGTGAGAACCAATGAGCATTCGATATAAGTGCCGTAAACCATGTCGTAAAGTTTCTCGAGGGTGGCGCAGGCGCGCTGACGCACATTTGAATTATAACGAGTGCGAACTTTGACTGTGACAGTTGCTGTTGCTGAGAATAAAGATACAGATCGATGGATAAAGGGCTGAATTTGGATCTGTTCCTTACAAACATATGGATTGTAAGGATATGGAGTACAGCAAACAAATAAAATGGATGTGATTTGTGAATTTATGTTGTGCTTTGGTGTATCTTGTATTGTCAGTTGCTGCATATGAGAAAATCGCACAGCAAAATATTACAAAATGGTTAAACAATTACAGAAATTTTATTCATTTTAAGGTTTCAAAGTGTAGTTTCATTTAACATTATGTAATCCCCTGAAACGAGTTTGCAGCACGAACAGAAATGTTATTTTCATATTACGTAGATGAGTAAACTGCTTTCAATAAATTCAACTAAAAACATGTTGAATACAACAGATTTAAATCATTAAAGTCATGATTTTAATATTAATACATGGGAATTCATTCATATAAATTCACACTTTACGTTAGATGATTTACGTTTTTATTGCTGTACGTAAGTATTTGTACATTTTAGTGCTATAAATAAGTCAGTGTTGTACGTTTTTGTGTGTATGAAAACGTAAGTAAATGTACGTGTGGTAGAACCACACTTGACGTAAAAATACACACGTATTCTCATGAGATCACGTTGGTCCTCCAAACCAACTTCTACTTTTCCTCCACCTATCCTCTCAGATTGCTTAGCTGAGATTAAAACTTGGTTTACATCCAATCTTCTCAAACTTAACAGCAGTGAAACTGAAAAATCTAACTCTTCATTTGTGAACATTAATAATTTTCCAGTGTCTGTGTCTTATTAGTGTTTATTTTTGTTTGTCTGTTTTTTTAAGAAATTAATACTTTTATTCAGTGGTCGATGCAGAAAGTGAATGATAGGTGTGCCTCTAAAAGTGTGGGTGGGCCGGAATAATTCGAATCACCCCATGTTTTTCAATCGGCTTAATTTGAGAGAGAAAAAACTGCCGGACCAGTCGCTGTGTGGCACTATAACCTCCCATGACTTTAGCACTGTAAGGTTATGCAACACAGAGGACCCAGAAGTGACAAATTCAAATCAACAATGGTTTATTATTTGATCATATAAAATCATAGAAATAATTGCCACTTGAATCATATAAAACAATTTATCTGATCAAAGTTGCACAAGCTTGATCATAAGAGGAGAGTCAATGTCTCTGTTCAGCTGAGATGCCACAGATCTGCCCCTCTGACCCTCTGGTGGGAACTTTCTTTTGAAGACAGCCTTATTAAAGACAAGTGATGGAGCATCTGGCAGCAACGAAGAGACGTTTATAGAGCACGCCAAATGCTATCTCACCATTACGCTTATCATCCGCAGTACTATTTACAAGATCAGCGGGCTACCATCTTTGACCAAGACTTCAAACATGGAGCTTCTGGTTCATCTAAAGTCTGCTGTGGCACGCGAGAGTGTAATCAAGGGTGCAGCACCTTGTCAACGCTGCTGAAACTGACACAAAACACAGTACAGAGACTCGAGCAATGATGAGGTTTAACCTGCATGAGCCTCTCATACAGTAACAGTGTAGACAGCAAACATGTTAGGCCAAAAATGTTCCGCCATCTTATCTAACAGAGATGTCTGAAGAAACAATTTTACACTACTGTTCAAAAGTTTTCGCTGAAAATACTTTTATTCAGCAAGGATGCATTAAACTGTCAGTAAACTGACGATAAATACTTTTAAATTGTTAGAAAAGAATTCTAATTAAAATAAATGCTGTTCTTTCGAACGTTCTATTCATCAAAGACTTATGAAAAAATGTATCATGTTTTCCACAATAATATTAAGCAACTGTTTTCAATATTGATAATAATCAGAAATGTTTCTTGAGCAGCAAATCATCATATTAGAATGATTTCTGAAGGATCATGTGACACTGAAGACTGGAATAATGATGCTGAAAATTCAGCTTTGATCACAGAAATAAATTACATTTTATAATATAATAAAATAGAAAACAGTTATTTCAAATTCTAATAATATTTCACAATAATGCTGTTTTTACTGTATTTGTGATCAAATAAATGCAGCCTTTATGAGCATGATACTTTTCAAAAACATTTTAAAAAAGCGTACCGACCTTGTGAATAGTTTATATTGGAGAATGTCGCTGATTTGTCAAGGGTTTGCAATCTTCCAGGATGCATTGCAGCATGAATAAATGATACGTTAGTGCCATAGGATGATTATTTTGCTCTTTGCAAAGATTGAAAAGTTTATGTGATGTTAATTTTTTAGAACACTCATGAGTGAGTGAATAAATGAAATGAATGAATACAGTATTGGTTTAGGAAAACTGATATCTTCAAGTTTTATTCAAATATTATTAAAAATGTGTTACAGATTTTGAAAGTATATTGCTAGTTGTGCTTGGAGTCAATTGTTTTATTGTGATAACGCAATGAAACATGCCAAATTGTGTGACATAAGTTTTGGACAGGCTGTCATACAAAGAAATTATGAAAACATGCAAAAACAAGAGAGAACCAACTAAATATTAATAATTGATTATGTTGTAGTCAGTGTACGCTTTTTCCTGTGAGCTTTTTGTTTTTCTCTGCATTTATTTTTGCATAGTAAAATAAAACCTGTAGCTGTAGTTTACCTTTTTCGCCAAAAAAGTTTGTCTGATGAAGTCAAATTTAGTGTTTTGTTCTTTGTTCTTTAAAAATATAAAAAATTTCCTCAAATTTGTATGGTTTAAATCAAGCTTATAGTGTCATTAAAGACAAATATGCCCTCCGCTTTTGGCCACTACTGTACATATATATACAAATACATATTAGATTTACTATAACTCAAAAATCTAATTTTTCTTTTTTTATATAGTTCAGGATGTTTTAGAAGGTTCTGAATAAGAAATCACACATATTAACTTCCTGTTTTGTAAAAGTATTATCAATTAACAGTTAAATAAAATATATAAAGAGGAAGCAAGGTTATGCAGAAAGCATGAGGCTGAACTCTAATGCTGCTCTGAATCAGCTGTACTTCTGCCTGTCTTAGTAAAACTACTGAGCAATCAGAGAAACACAAGAAGACACACTAAGATCATCTGTGAATTCTTCTCATTCATCATTTGACATCTTGTAGGAAACAGAGCCAAGATAACACCATCCAGGCCAACAGAGCGCTAGGAAGCTTTTGTAGATTCACAAAGAAAAACACGCACATGTGCACAGTATCACACATACACAGATAAACACACACACGCATGTACTGTACACACACCTACTTGGATATGTCAGGCCTTATAAATAACTTGTAAAAATGTAATGTCATTGTTATGTATCCAAGTATACAGTATACTGAGTGCAGCAGTATCCATAAATACATAAGCAATATTCCAAAACAAAAACTGATCTGTAATTTAAATAAAAAACACTAATAATCATAATAATATTGCAATGCATTGAATACACTAATTTGTTATATAAACGCCTGTGAATAAATATATACACACTCATTCCCTCATATTAGCAACATATGTAACGTTAATCTTATTTTGCAATTTACTTGAATTAATGTGAGTGTCTTTAGCTGCAACTCATAGATAATGTGCGTGAGTGCAAAGATACAGTCAATATGACCAAAAAGTTGGAGGTTAATGGGGGCAGACTGTCAGAAATTCAATAAAAACATCACTTTTTCACTAAAAGCATTTTTAGTATTTTTAATGGATGTTGTTACTAGCAACAAAGTTTGTGGTTATTAGTTCACTGTTCATTCACAACAAATATATTTCACTTTGTGAGAGTCGCCGGGACACTAGCCCTTATAAATACCTCTCTATATTATGAATTTGTTTTAGTTCTGTTGCTATGGTGAGGTTTCCCGACATGTTTATAGAACCTGCCATTATAAATTAAAGAGCCTTAACAACACTTAAGGGGACTTACAAGAGACATCAGCTGCCGACCGGCAACCAGCAGGGAGGAGGCGGAGGTGGGAGTGGGATGTGAGCTGTGTTCACAGGGGTTCCCTATTTACTGAAATCTCCATTTATAACCATTATATGCAAATAT